>NC_026152.1:1930397-1985296 GCF_000512975.1 Sesamum indicum
GTGGTTATAATAATTATTTAGAAATAATATTTTTTTATAAGTTTAATTATATATATTATAAGTAATAGTTATAAATCATATATATTATAAGTATATTTTAATAGTTATAAATTATATATATTATAAATTAAAATATTAAATATTAATAGGCATAGTTTGATCGGTTGATTAGGAGGGGCATTTTAGTTATTATTTTTAATAAAATAGGCTTAAATTAATTAGGGGGCGGTATGATTATTTATTCATAATATAGGGTGGTTTTTTATATTAAAAATTTCATTGGGGGACTTTTGATATTTTTACATATCACAGGGGATCAAAATAAATTTAACTCTATTAATAAAGGGTAATATATGCGTAGAATATCACATTTGCAATGTATGTGATGTTTTTTCCAATCGAAAAATCGACTGAAAAACGATCATATATTGCAAAGTACAAATTTAACAAAATTAAAATATTCAATTGACCTAAAAAAAAAAGGTTGCATGTCAAAATATAAAAATAATTATAGTTGGAATAATAAAATATAATTTATCCTAATTTACATGAAATAAAAGAATAAAAAAAAACATGTTTCCACAAAGGTGGAAACTAGATTTTTTTTAATAAAGATAAAATCAAATAAGAATTAAAGATAATTAATGTGGTAGTTGAACAGATCGTAATCTGGAAAAACAAAAATACTTAATAGAAAAATAAAATCACAAATTAAATTATTTAATTGTGAATTTATTAGGATTGATAATGTAAGTTTGGTACTACTAATCAAGAGATGGTTTCTTAATTGAAAACTTCCTTCTCATGATTCAATCACTACCTTATCATTATTGTTTCAAAAAATTGAAAAAAAAAAAAGAACAATCATTCTTGATATTTGTTAGGTAAAGAGGATACACAAAGACAAATAGATACATACACATATACAATTTAATTGATTAAGATATTTGACCCTTTGGCCCACACCCAAAAAATTGGTGTAATGGAAGCTGTTTGTAAGTGGAAAAAGCGGAAATTTTTTGTTCCGATTAGGTTTGGTCGAATCAATCAAATTTGTTATGTAATTAATAACTTTTCTTGAATTGTACACTAATCATACGATAAGTGTATTGTACTTGTCATATGAGTGATTCAAATTTTGGCTGAATCAGGTCCGGGCTAGAATTTTCTGTGGAAAAGGTCTTTATTTTTTATATTAGTCATCTTGTCGTGCCGTTTTTGGTGCATATATTACATAATTTTTTATACTTTACAATATATTATAAATAAGAATAAAATATATAAAAAATGAGCAAATATTTTGGGGTTTATTCCCCAATGATATGTAAAACGAGCAAATAAATTCCTGTAAAAAAAATCTTCCTGTATTTCGGAAAATACATGGAGTAATTTACTATTTTATTTTTCACAAAAGTTTTTTTTGCTCATTTTTCATATCAAAAGGGGGCAAATTGCATTCTTCTTTTATTGGGAAAAAGAAAATTTTCGTCCAATAACTTTGATCCGAATTTCTTTAGTCCTTTAACTTTGAAAGTATTAGATTTAGTCATTTTTCTATCAATTTTGTGTAGATTCGGTCCTTTACCCTAATTTAGGACTATTTTACTTTTTTGATGATAAAGTTTAATAGCTCATCCTAATGCTCTTGAAGGCCCAACATGTTTTTAAAATAAAGTTAAATCTCCATAAATTCATATCTTTTTTGTGAGCATTAGTCCTGAGATGCAAAATGAATGGAGATTAACTAAATTTGCTCTTTAAAAAACTGTGCAGGGGTAAATTTGTTCGAAATTGGGTCACATGACTAAAATTACACATTTCTTAAAGTTACAGGACTAAAACTAAAATGTGTTAACTTAAAGGACTAAAATTAATAGCAAGTAAATTTAAAGGACTAAACAAACAGTTTTCCCTTCTTTTATTTTTTGAGTAAATCGATTACAATCATCAATATAAAATATTTACATCTAACGACAACCAATAACTATAATAATCATACACTAATCATCGATATCATATAATTATATCTAATCTACAACTACTATTAAAATAAAATAATATCTAACTTTATAATTATGGGCCCAACCCATATATTATTTATATACATGACAACTAATAAGATGATTTCTCCACCCCCATCCCCCCCCCCCCCCCCCCCCCCCACCCCACGTCCTACATTGAGTTGTACTCAATTTGTGCTAATATATTGACTATTGTCTTCTTGTTCACACTCACATTCCCAAAAACAATTATTCTCTGTAATATTGTAAATAAGTAAATTACTTCTTTATAAGGAGAAAAAAAAATAATTTATCCTCTTATAAGGCGATAAATTGCTTCATTTTAAAAACATAGAGATAAAATTGAGTGGTTTTTTTTCTTAGCCACCATACTTTTTAAAATTCTAAGAAAAACTTAGTTGTGTCCTTATATGTACCGGACATGCTAAACATGTCTGACTATTGTGAATTATTTTTTTTTAAAAAAAAAAACATGCAAATATCCACCATGTGTCGGCATCATATTGGTAATTGATACGTGTTTGACACAACAACTGAATGATTTGTTAAGTGTCGATGCATTACAGATAATTATTGAAATTTGGGTCGAAGGATAGATTTGATCCAGACCTGATTAAGCCTGAGGAGGGCTTCGGATTTTCGAAATCCTTCTCAAACCTATACCCGATAATATTTAAACGTTATAGTGATAGACGCATACTTGATGCTTGTGCATAATTTAATTTTTTATTAAATTTATTTAACTAAATAAAAGAAAAAGAAGATAATGAAAATATGCGTGAATAAAGAATTATTAATAGAATATTAACTTTAAAAATGATAGAAAAATAAGTATACATACTTGGGTAGTTTAGTAAAAGCACATATTTATAAAAAAGAAACAAGAAATAGTGGGAATTATTTAATCTAACCTTAACACTCATAAAGATGAATATATATTTTTTTTTAATCCAAATCAGATTTAATCAAACACAATCATTACAAGAATTATCGTACGCATTAAATATTAATCGCTCTCTTAAAATATATATTAATTACATAACAAATATAATATTCAATATCTAATTGAATTTTGATACCACCAAACCCATATTCAGAGTCTAATTATTTATCGCGGTTTTAGTTCATAGTTAGTAAAATTATTGTCAATACTGAAATCATTATATGTTACTAATTCTGGAACTTATTGTTTTAATATGTAGGAAATATTTTTACACAAATTAAGTTTGGATAAATCAAACCAATTATAGATCAAGTATGATTCACTTGTCATGTGATTAATCAATATTTTAAACTATATATCAATCATACAATAAATGTATTACACCTCTTATATAATTAGTTTAGATTCGATCAAACCCAATATAGGTTAAAATTTTACCAGCATGTGGTAACTTATCAAAAATGTGTCTTACTCAACAAGTAATAATAGTACAAATTTGTCACATATATAAAAATTATATCATCTATTTTATTTTAAATATATATATATATATATATTAAATAAAGATATAATTATATGGTCCTTCTCTAAGGTATGATATAATTACACGTAGTCTCCTGTGATTTGAAAAATTATATCTAATATCCTTGAGGTGCTTCCATCTAACATATAAGTCTCTGCATTAGTCAAAAGTCACCGAGTTTACTTATAATAGCAAAAAGATAAATAAAAAAATATATTTACCCCTAATTGATTTATTATTGATTTTTTGTAGGTCAAATATTTTTTTATGACCAAACTACCCTCTATATATATTTTCATACTTTAGTGTATATGAACAGATATATTTTTACCTTTATAGGGATAATTTGATCTAGTAAGATTTGTTTGACATGTAATAAGTTAGTAATAAATCAATTGATGATAAAGATAAATATCGATTTTCCTTTATTTTTTTAATATCAATTAATTTCATAAATTTTGACTGACGGGGGATTTGTTTGTTAGACGAAAGCAAATTCTATAAATATTAAATATAATTTTTCAAATCACGTAAAATCTATATAATAATTCCTTAAATAAAATAAAATAATATAATATAATAAAACTGGAAATAGAAAATTGGGTTCAAATTACAGTATGGAAGAACATATGCTACATAATATATAGCTTCAGAAGTGCAGCAACCAGTCATCAATCCTTCAACACTCCACTGCAACTCCGGCCACCATGAAGCTCCCAATCTCTATTCTCAGCTTCCTCCTCCTCCTCTCCACCACCACCTATGCCCACAATATCACCCGCATCCTAGCTCAGCATCCTGACTTCTCCACATTCAACCACTATCTCACCACCACCCATCTCGCCGCCGAGATCAACCGCCACCGCACCATGCGTCGTTGACAATGCCGCCATGAACAACCTCCTATCCAAGCACTTCTCCCTCTACACCATCAAGAACATCCTCTCCCTCCACATCTTCGCTGATTACTTCGGCTCCAAGAAGCTCCACCAGATCACCAAGGGCTCCACCACCACCTCCTCCCTCTTCCAGGCCACCGGCGAGGCCGCAGGAACCTCCGGATACGTCAATATCACCGACATGAAGGGGGGAAAGTCGGGTTCTCCCCTGTCGACAGCGACTCCGACCAACCCATGGCCACCTACGTCAAATCCATTGAAGAATTGCCCTACAACATCTCCGTCATTCAAATCAGCCACATTCTCTCCTCGCCGGAGGCCGAGGCCCCCACCGCAGTCCTAATCGACCTTAACTTAACTTCTCTAATGGCAAAGCAAGGCTGCAAGACCTTCTCGGACCTGATAACCGCGCAAGGCACAGATAAAACCTTCACTCAAAGCGTCGAAGGGGGCCTCACGATCTTCTGCCCGTCTGACGACACCATCGCATCCTTCATGCCCAGGTACAAAAACCTCACAGCTGAGGGAAAAACTTCACTGCTGCTATACCACGGTGCCGGTGTACAATTCCTTGGGAATGCTTAGATCCAGCAACGGATTGATGAACACTTTGGCCACCAAGGGAGCCAACAAATTCGATTTCACGGTGCAGAACGACGGCGAGGACGTGAAGATCGAGACCAAAGTCGTTACGGCGACGATCAGAGGAACTCTGGTCGACGAAGACCCCCTCGCAGTTTACAAGATCGACAAGGTCTTGCTTCCCAGAGAGCTGTTCAAGGTGGCGCCGTCGGCCCCGGGGACGAAGTCAGCAAAGTCGAGGGCCCAAGACGAGGCGGATGCTCCGGGTCCCGCCGGCGATGAGGTTCCGGCTGATGAGAATTCGAGCAACGACGGCATGAGACTTGTGGGTTGTGGCGGGATATTGACGCTGAGCTTCAGTTTGATTTTGGGAGAATTGGTGTGCGCTTTTTGAAAAAAAATAAAATTATTCATTCATGAGTGTCAAATTCATAAAAAATATTATTTTACTAAAATTTGTTAAAGTAGCGAATAGGATGGAATACACAGGGATTAATTTTAAGTTAATTTTTTTAAATGAAAATAAAAAATAAAAAAGGGGGGTTTTTGTTTAAAATTTAAATTTAGAAAATAAAATAAAGAAAAGAAATAAATATGAGAAGAATGAATTCTAACTAAAGATAGGACCATAATTCAATGATTGATCATACATGTAAAGGTAACAATCATTCATAATAAATAATTTGATTATGGTCATTTGTACAGCCTAACAAACTCACATTATTTTGTTAACTAATTCTCTAATTAGTAAATAATATTGAAAACGTGCTCAAGATTTAATTGATCAACAGCATTAAGAACTATAAATGTTCAATTCTAACCAATAAATTCCTACGAGAATTTATTTAAGTTAAATTGTGCATTCCCTACAACATAATCAACCATTACGACATGACAAATTTTGTTGTGTTACTACTAATTATTAAACTAAGCAAATAATTACGGAATTGTAAGTTCAATTGGCTAGGCAAATATTCTTGACGATGAAAACGGCATCTATCATTCATAAATCAGATTATTGGAATCAAGCATTCACCATATCTTTAACTAGAAATAGATGTTACATGATAATGGAAGAAAGCATAAAAGGAGAAGAGAAAGTATTATTAAAAAATACAGAAAAATAAAAGATTCAAAGATCAAAGATGATCATATAGTGAATTACATAACTTATTTATACTAACTAGTTACCTATTCCTATTAGAACTAAAAAAGGTATATTCCTAATAAAAACTAAAAGACCTAAAGAATTGAAACTATTATCTTAAAGAGTTCCTTCAATAAGGAGAGTTTCCAATCAGCTATAGATCTCCGATCAGCCACAAAACCTTCCAAAAATCATATTTTAGATCTTCCTTTTCTTGTTGCTTTCTGTCAGGTTTAGGCATGGGCACGCTTAACTGGTTATCACAATCTGTCAAAATATTGATTGTGGCCTCTTTCTTCCTCTTTCAATTTGGGCCATGTTTCTCTCTCTTTCTTTGTCTATCTTGCAATAAAGCATAGAACAAGAACACTTTATGATATATCAGCTCATAAACTTCCTTATCACACAATATGATCACAATAAATAAAATATCCCCACACTTTATGTCAAAACCCGTACTTAATGTACATTTTTATTTCATTGATGCTCTCCTAGTCCTTGGAAGGACCAAGCAGGGTAATAAAAAGATGGTAGAGATAATTCATAATTGACTGCGTGATAAGGCTTATAAGGGTTAAATGGACTTACTAAGAAAAAGTGTATGTGGGTGATCTTTTTAAGCTAAAAGGTTTTTTATCCTATTTATTATTTTCACGTGCATGCATAGTGACGTGGCCTCGACATGGTACAAACCAAGTTCTAGGAAGATCAATTGTAAAGCATTTATCATCTCTCGAGAGAAGAAAGAAATGTAGTATTTAATGAGTGTATGGGCTCAAAATTCATCTCAAGGTAGGTTATATTCACTATTTTTTCATGTACAATTTTCAAGTCAAATCACCATTTTTCAAGAACAAGTTCTTAGCCGTAAGTTATCTAAAATCATTAGATGCACATTCTTATCACACATCACCAAATCATTGCTTGAACATCCTAAATCTTTGATCATGAAGCGAATACAAAGACAAATTCTACAAAAGTGGGTTCTCACACAATTACCAAACAAACATAGAGGAGAAAAGCAACCACCGATAAACAGAAAATCGATACTTCGAAGAGCAATACTCCAACCATCAATCCACAAAGAATCAAGTCCTAGGCAAAGCAACACATTGTCCTCAATGTGGCTATCTCTAGGATGATAAAGAAAAAGAGGAGAAAGGAAAGAGAACGTCCCTGAGTACATGTGTGACAGTTAGTAGTCATGTGACGTCCGTAGAATTTTTCACGTAATTGAGAGACTAATTGGTAATTATTAAAAATTTAAATTTAATTAATGAATAAATTATAGATTGAATTTGGGATAAAACTTGAACAGATTAAATTGGAGTTCGTTATAATACTTGAAAGTAAATTATACTAATTAGAAAATTAAGAAGGACGTAATGATAATTATTAAAAGTATAAAATATATATATATAATAAAAAAAATAAAAAAATAAAAAAAAGAGAGAAAGAATGAAATGAGAAATTGGTGGCGCAAGACCACGTGGGTGCACGCCCCACCCAAGCTACCGCCTCACTCACTCTCACTATAAATATAGTAATTTCATGGACAAAAGTAAAGGAAACTCAATTTTCAATTCCGACAATCTTAACTTCGTTGCAGCTTCGAAACAGGTAAGAATTTGTTAAGTTAAAATTATTAGTAATTAGTATAATTATATTATTTAATTAGTCTCTTTACTAAATATAATTTATATTGAGCAATGTGCTATTTAATCAGAGTATTTTATGATTTTGACTATTTAAATTAGTGTCGAATTAAATATCACATTTGATAAAAAAAATGATATAGTTGGTTAATTAAATTATTAGATTTGTTAGATTTAATTATTACTATAGCTAATTTACACAATTCCATCAGATTGATTAACCAAATATGTAATTCTATGTATTGTTGCTTAATTAAATTATATAACAACGATAAATTGGTAGAAAATTTCTAGAAATGTCTCGAAAAGTTATATTTAAGAAATATTATGTTATTAAATAGGAAAAATGAGGTTTCAATGGTAATATAATTTATGGATGTTATTAAAAACAATAGTTATAAATATAAAAGGGGTTTGATTAAATAAATTCTCGTGAATTAGTTGATAAATTAAGTGTAGTTATCTAAAATAAAATGGAACAGGGGTTTGGACTTTAATATAAATAAAATATTAAAAGATTGGTGGAAAATGTACGAACATTATATAATATTTTATTTAGAGTTTATGATATTCTATATATATATTGATTATACGTATAATATTCTATTATAGGACGTGACGACAAAGTAGAAGGTTGAGCAGTCCCTCGTGAAATCGAAGCATTTTGGGATTTCAGGTAAGTATAGATAATTGGATTTATATATATAGCTATATGTGTAGTATTGTATATTATATATATATATATATATATATTGGTTTCTTGGAAGTAGTCGTGAACCTGGCTTTATATTTATATATGTGGATTTCATATATTGATTGTTTATATAATTAGTACAGCCTTGGTACACATCTAAGAAACTCAACATTTCACGTCCAGATGTGGAGTCAACCAACATGTTAATTTGTGGAAGAGGGAAATGATCTTTCGAGTACGCCTTGTTCAAGTCCGTGAAATCGATGCATAGGCATACAACTATAAAAGTATTACTAGAGGAATGTCGAATGAAAGATAAAATTAAAAAATTTTATAATTTTTTGATTATGTATTTTTCGTCCAAACACTAATAAAAGGGGAAGGTTGTAAATGAAAAACTCTCCAAGGGGTTGCAAATGTAATTTTGCAGTTCTTCTGGAAAAAAATATAATTTTGTATTTTTAATAAATTGCATAAAACCCCCCACATATTTTAAAAATTAAACTAAAAGCCCCCATGTGTTCAAAAAAAAAAAAAAAAGCAAAAAATGCTTTGTGTTTTGAAAAACTATGCATTCTCTCTTCTTGTGTTAGTTGGAGTTGACAATGTTAAAATTTTTATTAAATTACTTGGTACACACTTTTTATAATAGTTCTTGAACTTCAACTGTTTAAAAATAAATAGTCTATATTTCAAGTAACCTAAAATTATTTTGTTTTTATTTATATATATATACACTATACATATATATTATACACAGGATGATAGAACATCGTCGTCGCCAATACAAAAGGGGGGACCCGTAAAAAGGGGCGATGCAACGTTGCCTTCGTTGCCCACTTATCTAGGCGACGACCATCGCCCAAATTCATTGACCTTCGTTAGATAGCATCGGTGCTGGCCGGCAATGAGTCCAAAAAAAATCAAAAGGAGAAAAAATATTATTTTAAGTTTATTTAAAAAACTTAGAGACATTGATGTAGTTTTTTCAAAATGTAAAAATAATAAAAATATATTAAAATACATTAATAATCATTTTAATTTAACTATTATAATATTATATATATAATCTAAAAATTTGATATATTTTTGTATTTCGATGTTTAATTAATATATTCTTTGAATAAATATAATTTTTTGAAATATATCTAAACTAAATAATAATTTAATTTAATTAATAGTATATAATTTATTTATATTTATATTTATATTTATATAAATTTAAAAAATTAAATTTTAGTATTGTGATTTTTCAATTTAAAAGTTTAATTTTTAAAACATTTATATACTTTTTAGGTAGTTTGATATTTTATAAATAAATATAATTTATTAAAAAATATATTTAAGTTAAATAATGTTTTAATGAGAAAAGGGAACAAAATAGACATTTGTACATATAAAGTAACCTTAAAAAGGCAACAAATTAAAGCTCATTGGCACAATACATGCGTGTCAAACACTCTCCCTTAGTCGGAGACGCGTATTTTTGTTATATTTTTTATGACACCCTTGAAAAAATTTGCTTTCGTCTAACAAAATAAGTCCCTCCATTAGTCAAAATTCACTGAATTTGTTGATATTAAAAAAAAAAAAAAAAAAAAAACTGAATAAATCTCTATTGACTTATACTGACTTATTGCAGGTCATACAATTTTTCTCGCATTAAACTACCCTTATAACAGGAAAGATATACCTCCTCACATGCATTAATACATAAATACGTATGTGGGTAATTTGATCACAAAAAGATTCTTTCAACCTACAATAAGTCAATTGAGATAAATATAAATTATTACTCTTTTTGTTAATATCAGTAAATTCAGTGAATTTTGACTGACGGAGAGATTTATTTATTAAACGAAAATAAATATTAAATGTGCTAAATATAATTTTTCAAATTATAGAGAATTTATGTATAATTATATCAAATTTCAAAAGAGCATTGCGTAGTTATCCAAAAAATATATGATTGTATTCGGCTTGGCCCAATATGAAAAGGCCAACCTCAATGGGAATAATCCAACTTGGCCCAAATTTAGGCCTTGAGGCTGCTAATTAATCACAATTAAATAAAATAATTTCCTTAAAAAATTATTATAATTAAATTTTCTATAAATTTGTTGAACCCATTTTTGCTCAGAAATAAATAATACAAAATTAATTTTCTATGAACTGATCATACTAAAATAGCATTTTTTTTATGCAAATTATTATTGTTTTTTATTTATTATCCGCCACGTCATATTTTTGCACTTCTCATAAGATTTTCTTTTCATAAAATAAAAATTAAATTCAAATACAATAAGCTCCAACTACCATATCTATAATTATTTTATTTTTTCAAATAAGTAATGATAAATTATTTATAGATGAAAAATAACAAATACGAAAA
This sequence comes from Sesamum indicum, assembly GCF_000512975.1. Lineage (NCBI taxonomy): Eukaryota > Viridiplantae > Streptophyta > Magnoliopsida > Lamiales > Pedaliaceae > Sesamum > Sesamum indicum. Next base: position 1,941,254 of record NC_026152.1, read on the forward strand.
GAATAAATTATATTAACACCCCTTGATGTTAAACCAAAATACAAAAAACGTCCCTGATCTTTTGCAAAATTATATCTACACTTTATGAGATGAGATTCTATATTTTATGAGGTTATAGTTGTGATTACAACTACATCCCTATTCATTCAAATACAAAACGTATACGAACACCCCTAAAAAATATTACAATAACACCTCTCAAGAAGGGTTTATATATATATATATATATATATATATAGTTTGGACTTGAAAACATCAAACGGTATGAATTATATTAAATATCAGCATAAAATAATATTAAGATACTGAATTTTATCAAATACATTAATAATTTTAAGAACATAGCAAAAGATTGAATAAATTATACAAATTATACATCAGATAAAAACAATAAATTGCAAGCTACTGTATAAATAAACTAATATTTGTATATTAGAAACTCGAATTCAAGACTTTTAGCCGATTGAGAGTTGTTCATACCTCGACCTTACGATTGAGACAACCTCATTAACGTCAATAATTAATCTCGTTGTGAAGTTTTAACCGGAACATGACATTTTCATGGTTTGCGGATTATGAGATGTGCTATTACCATTAGTCATAACTTTTGAATACCGTAACAAATTGTAAGTTTAAAAAATACCCGTTTGAGTATATTGGTAAATATCAAACTTCACATAAGTCGTAACGGAAGCGTGGATTATATATATACACTAATATAAAAAAGAAAAGAATTTTTCATTTACAAACGACGATTCTTGATACCGTGATGCAAATTTTTTTTATTATGTCGTTAATATTTCTAAATTAGTTTATTTATTTATTTTTTAATATGATATATAATATTTTTTATTTTAATGTATTATAAAATATGAAAAATTATTTATTATAAGCATATAAAATCACGTGTCACGACGGCTAATAAATATGTAAATAAAGGCATGAATTAGAGCAGCTTATAGCTGACGTGGTGAAGCACGAGAGAATAATAAGTGCTTAGTCATAAGCCATGCTTATGGTTAGAAATCAATATCAATAAGTCAAAAGCTGCTGCTGCAGCTTATTGCCAACTTTTTTAGAGTTATTTATTTTTTTATTAGTAAAAAAATATATATATTAATATAATTTATTAAAATACTATAATATTAATATGTCGAGTCGTGATTTTACTAAAAAATAATTTTTTTTACAGTAAAATGGCCAAGTCGCGATCCTGGATAGTTAAATTTTGTATAATTTAATTATATATAATTAATTTTTACAATATATTAAAGTCCAAAAAATTATAATATTAAAATTATATATATATATATATATATTCTTGCTTTAATTTATTCCTTTTTTCTACAATAAGCATATATAGGTATTTATTTCATTTTGTATGATTGTTATTGTTAATAACTTATATGTCAATAAGAGATTATTTTATTTAAAAAAAAAAGGAAAAAAGTTATATAAATATGAAAGAATTTAATTGATTAATATCAAATCGAACATAAATTACGAATATTGGAATGGTTTATATATTAATTTATTTTATTTTTTAACTTTTATAATTTCTTATGTCTGATATGTTACGGACTTACATTATTACGTTAAATTATTTGATATTTGATGGATTAAACTCATGATTTTATTAAAATTCCTTAGTTTCATAATATTTTACAAATTTATTATATTGTTTAGGAGATATATTCATGGGCAAACTACAGCAATTTTTCTTGAGGTTTAGTGTAATTATGAATACCTTTTTATTATTTGAAAAATACAAATACTCTATTGATTTTAACGGCAATCTAACAGCTAGCCCAATCCGTAAACGGACAAAATGCCCATGAAAACTATAATTTAATTTTACTTTTCTAAAAAATCTTATGGACTAATTAAATATTTTTTTATAATTTCTCAAAAAATTTCATTTACCTCGTCCAACTTTTTTAGTAATTTTTTATTTTTTTTAAACAAATACAATAAGAGCAAAGTTGAGAAACTTAAACCTCCATCCAAGAATTACGTAAATTTATCAAACATCAGAGAGATATTAATAATTTTTCAAACAATAAGGGGTATTCATAATTATGTCAAATATCAGACGAGCTTGTTGTAATTGAACTACTTTTAGTATCTCATTTGAAAAATATAATAATTCAAAATAAATAGCTAAAACAATATTAATTAAATACAAAATTATAGATAGAGATAGTAAATAAGAAATATGTAAAAATAAAAATATATACATAATGTTTGGTTTTGTTTTTAACTTGTTTTAGGGTATTTTGTGGAGATAGAGAGAGAAAAACAAAGATAAATAAAAATAAGTTAGAGATAGTGTGTATGTTTGGATTTGTTTTTGGAGATAATATAAAATAAGTATGGTATGTTTGATGATGGGAAGTGGGGATACAAAAAGTACTGTTCATTGTCAAATCATGTCTCTTTTATATATATTTATATATATGTATGTGTAAAAATATATAATTTATTTAGTTGTGAGTGATTAAAATAAATATTATTTTCAATTAATTATATTTTTTGGACAAAAAATAATTAAAACTGTTTTAAAATAATGAAAAATATATCCAAAACTTACAAAAGCAAACAAGACAAACATACACTATATTTTGGCCCATTTCAAAGATGAGCCAAAATTGAAACCAAACATACTGCTAAATTTTGAACGCTCTCAAAATTCGACGAAATTTGACACAAACATTGGTCTAGACCCAAGCACTAATGCATCCTTCAATTTTTTATAATTTGAAGATCCACATAATCCAATATTAACTAAATATAATTTATAACTACAGATTCCAATGGTTTGAAAAATATATTTTGGATTAATACGGCGTATTGTCTAATTAAAGTATGACAATGAAACCCTTAAGTCATTGAATGATAAATGACGCACACAATCATGTTCATAAAAATTAAATATTAAAGAAATTAAAAAAATATTCTGGTATTAATAAAACCACACTAAAGATCAAGTGGATAAAAAATAATTGGTTATTCCTTCAATTGTTCTTTCAAAAGCATTCTTTACAATGATTTTAGGGGGGTGTAAAATCAATCTTACACTCTAATGTACAAGTCACCTTCATGTTCACAATCTTATAACTACAACTCTAATTCACCTTTGTCTTTGCAGAAAGCAAAGAATAATTAAATTATATGTTATTTTTGTACCCATACTATGTATATATTAAATACAATAAAATATATAATAACAAATGTGATTTGATAATAAAAACTATAAATTACAAACAAAGCAAGTAATCAATCCATTAAAAAAGTTGTGCAACTCGCAAACTAAACTAGAACTCACCATTATTAAAACAACAAAATATCCTAATCAAACTTCAACTTCTTATATGCATATATATATATAAGCACATAAAAAAGAAAAGCACATACATTTTTTTCAACAGAATTAAAAAAACCTTTTTTTTAAGAAAGAGAAATACAATATATTGAAGGCCATCAAGAAATTAACCAGCCAAACAGAGGACAATGACAAACAAGTCGAAGTAATTCATCATGCCAAGGTCAACAAGAAGCAAAACCAAATTAAGCATTTTTATCTTAAAATTTTGAAGAATATAACATTTAAGATCAAGATTAGTGAGCGAAAATTAAGATACATACCTTAATAACAAGAAAATGGTAAAGCCAAATGTTAGATGGATGAGAGTACTCGACCAATAATGTGTCAACAATTGCAATGCAATACTTTACTTCGACAGAATAAGCTCAACAGATAGAATGAAAGTGCAAATTGCATAAAGAGTTGTAACACATTATATAGAGAGAGGAGAGTACAATTCACGGGTAAATAGTAATTTCTTTCATTATATCTCCAAGTGACTAAGTGCAGAAAAAGTAAATAGCCGACAAATGTTTCAGAAGAGTACAGAGTATACAGAAATTGACTGAAAAGTTTCTGCAATGATACAAAGCACCACATGCAATGGCAGCAATTATTGATGGAAAAACAGTAGCCATCAATAATTATGAAAAGATTTCACCAACCATTTCTTATATTTGCCATAATTTTCATCTCATGATTCAATATGTTCCTTGGATGCTTGTATCAAGGTCCTCCAAGAGAAATAGCATTCTTAAATTCTAATTGATGCATTCTTTTCAGAAAGCAGGTCTCCTACATCACCAAATTAACGTTGAAGTTAGCACCATTCCAAATACTTGTTATCCATCTACTACTGTTATGATATTTACTGTAAGAAAATCCACAGAGCGATTCCTTTAGAATATGGAACATACCAGGCTTCGCAAATTGGCAAACTGAAAAGTTTTTTAGATCAACACGCTTCACTAACAAAGAGGCGCTCTTTATTTGGTCTTCAGTTGCTCGAGGTGCCATGGGATTTGTATCAGTGTGAAGCTGTAGATCCACCATATTGTTTTTAATTCTAAATTCTTCAGTTAAGAAATTAGTGAAGTTAAAAAGTTACTCTTACCTCTTCAACAGGTCTGATATCATCAGAATATGGAAGATATATCATATGCATTCCAGGTGGTTTAATAAAATTTCATCAACAGCACGCTGCCTATGAAAACGGCTGGAATCTCCATCATTGCATTTATGGCAACGGCGAAATAGAGGTTGAAGTTGAGGTTCTCAACATTGAGTTGAACCCCATAATACACGAAACCAATCCCAAAACCTGTGAGCATGACCATGGACATCCTCTTGGCAGCCCATCTAGTATTCCACAGTTTCTCAATGGTGGAGGTGTTATTTTCTCCTTCACCTGCAGCCAAGTTTTTCTCATTGCCAGATGGTTCTAGGAGAGAGATATTTAGAGGCAATTCCTTCCCATTGATTCTTGCATATCTTTTCAACACTTCAAGAGCTTCCTCACTTCGACCTCTGCGAAGAAGCCACCTTGGGGACTCTGATACAAAGGGTAGAAGTATAAAGATTGAGTAAACAAGAGGGATAAATGAGATAATCTTGTACAAGTTTCTCCAGCAAGTTCTGGTTGGATAAGCAATCAAGGGAATTGAAAGGAACCCTGCTGCAAAGAAGAAAAACCCATATTGGCCTACTTGGCCACGCCATTTCCGGCCAACGGCTTCTGTGGAGAGGACAAGGCAGCATATGCCAATGCCCGCCCGGGAAAATCCATAGAGGAATTTTCTCACTTCTTGAAACCCTTTTCTCTATTTGGAGAAAAATGGGCTGAAAAACAAAGATAATCATCCAATTTGTGCGATTTCTGCGAGGAAAGCCGATGAAGGAAGACGATGAATAGAGGTATAGATCTGAAGAAGAAGGAAGACGATGAACAGAGGTGAAGGGCGATTTCTGCGAGTATCGATCTGAAGAAGAAGGAAGACGATGAACAGAGGGGCGATTTCTGCGAGGAAAGCCGATGTCTGCGATAGAGGAAAGAGAAGAGGAAAGAGAAAATGTACGGCTGTAAATAAAAAAGTCAGTTTTGTTCCCCATATTTTTACAAAAACAACTAAAAATAAAATAGAAATGGGTAAAACAATGCATGCCAAACATTACATTGTTTTTGGGCCATCTCTGAGATGGCCCAAAAACGAACCCAAACATAAGTATATAGTTTTGTGTTTTTTTTTTAAATTATAATTTAAAGAAAAAGAAAAAGGTTGTGTAGGAATTGGAATGTCAAACTACCCACCAATAATACCATCATCACTAATTTCTTGCTGATCAACCTCATCATATGGCATATTCCCAAAAGATCTCAATTTAAAAAAAAAAAAAAATTGAAAAAATGGAAAAATAATTGTTTTTTATTAAAAAAAAAAGGGAAAAAAGGAAGATTGTCACGTGCAAGATCACGTGACCCCAACCCTCTCTTCATCCAATGGTGTTGAGTATTATTATTATATATACACACATCTGCCCTTCTCAGAGTCTTCTCAATCTGTTCTTTGGTTTTCACTCCTTAACCTTTTCTGCAAGAATTTGCTCTTAGAACAGCACAAGGTTCCCTTTTTGTCACTCTTTCTCTATGTGTATGTGTGTGTTTGTAATTGTGTATGTGTAAGTGGCGTGGATGCTTTTAGATCTGATGTAGTTTCTTGTTCACTGACCAGGATTTGATTTTTTTTTTTTTTTTTATTTGAAATACTGATAGAAAATCGAGATGGGTAGCTCTGAATTTTCATGGAAATTGAAGGACCACCCAAAGCTTCCCAAGGGGAAGACCATAGCGATGGTGGTTTTGGATGGATGGGGTGAGGCAAATCCCAACAAGTACAATTGCATCCATGTGGCTGAGACTCCCACCATGGATTCACTCAAAAATGTAAATCTATTCTTTTTTATTATTGTATTTACATTTATTATTTAATGGGTTTTTTTGGATCTTTGTCTATCTGTTTCGGGCTTTTTTTCTTGTGAGGTAAAGGATATGGGATTGAATGTTTTTTGTTGTTGTTTTTGGATCTTTGGTGAAGGGTGCCCCTGATAAATGGAGATTGGTGAAGGCCCATGGTAAGGCAGTGGGGCTGCCCACAGATGATGACATGGGCAATAGTGAGGTTGGCCACAATGCTCTTGGTGCTGGCAGGATTTATGCTCAAGGGTGAGCTTTGTTTTGTTTATTTATCTTTTTGAAATGATAAAATGAAAAACTCAAACTTGAAAATCTAAAGTGTTCTGATATCACTGTATGTACATGAGGTTTTGTTGGAGTTATTGAATCCAAAGGACTCATAACATTGATGATTGGTAAGTTATACAAATATGAGTCCGGTACCTGCTGTGTCCTGCCTTGTGATTCAGTGTTGAGGGGAAAAGGTGCTGTAGATGTTTTTGTCTCGGGGTCTTATGGAGAAGTTTTTGGACAGAAGATGATTTCTAATATTCGATTGTATTTGTCATTTTATTGAGACAATCGATAAAAGCAGGACCTTATGATTTAAATCCTTCTGATCAAACAATTTCGATGCTGAAATCAGGAGATCTAAGTTGTCTAAATGATAAATTTTCAAAACACCTATCAGAAGATTCTGCTTTTTTATATTATCAAGTGTAAAAATGGCAGGGCAAGAATGTTAAGAACCTTGTTAAAGAAGTTTTAGTAACTCCATTTGGTCAGACTTCTGCTAATGAAAGTGGTTGCATCAGTTGCTGAAAAGTTCGACTTTGCAAATGATGATTGCTATATTATCAAGTGTAAAAATGGCAGGGCAAGAATGTTAAGAACCTTGTTAAAGAAGTTTTAGTAACTCCATTTGGTCAGACTTCTGCTAATGAAAGTGGTTGCATCAGTTGCTGAAAAGTTCGACTTTGCAAATGATGATTGCCCATTTATGTTTGCACTGCTAGACAATATGATGTGTGAATACAACTTGAAAAGCCAAATACAGTTTCTCAGGTGTCAGTTGTTTCTGTAAAAGCAATCATGCATTTACCTTTTCTGTGTGTTTCTGGATGTAGTGCTCAGCTTGTCGATATTGCTCTTGAAACTGGTAAAATCTACGACGGAGAAGGTTTCAAGTACATCAAAGAGTCTTTTGAAACTGGAACACTACATCTCATTGGATTATTAAGTGATGGTGGTGTCCACTCTAGACTCAATCAGTTACAGGTATGTCAATTATCTAAATTTTGATGGCAATTCTATTCATCCATTAGTAAACAGTAATGGTATTTTCTTTTTTCAGTTATTAGCTTTAAATTTTCGCAATGTCCTGATGTTGTTTAAATTTTCTCTTGTTATAGAAAGCATAACCTTGCGTATTAAAAGAACTAATTCTGCAATTGATATTTTTTGGGTTCAGTTGTTGCTCAAAGGTGCTAGTGAGCGTGGTGCTAAAAGAATTCGCGTTCATATTCTCACTGATGGACGTGATGTTTTGGATGGGTCAAGTGTAGGCTTTGTGGAAACTCTTGAAAATGATCTTGCAAAGCTACGTGAAAAAGGTGTTGATGCTCAGGTTGCATCCGGTGGAGGTCGTATGTATGTTACAATGGATCGATATGAGGTGAGCAATTCATGTTTTAACCTATAAAATTGTATTCTTCTTTACTTTTGTTGATGTATTTTGGGATAATTGAATTTAGGTCCTATAGCATTAATCTTCTATGTTAGTTTCTGATAGCATTGGTTTATATTCTGTGGCATGATTCCATGTTCTAACAATTGATTGACATCAGGATTTTGGTCTCTTGCTTGTGGTAAACAAATATTATGTTCACAAATTGTATCCACACTTTCAAAGATTTCCATTTTGTTTTTTCATTTTTATCTTTATTTATTTTTATGTTTTCGGTGGCTTGGATAATGTATTATCTTTTGGAAAAGATCCCCTTCTGACATTTTCACTGTCAAGAACCGACTGGAAAGGGGGGGGGGGAGTTATACAACTAGCAATTGGATTGAGTTTGAAACTGGCGGCAACATTCCTCATTTATCAATTTGTTTCTATTTCCAGAATGATTGGGATGTTGTAAAAAGAGGATGGGATGCCCAAGTGCTTGGAGAAGCACCACACAAGTTTAAGAATCCTGTTGAAGCTGTCAAGAAACTTAGAGAGATTCCTAATACGAACGACCAGTACTTACCTCCCTTTGTTATTGTTGATGAAAATGGGAAAGCTGTTGGGCCTATTGTTGATGGTGATGCAGTTGTAACTTTCAACTTTCGGGCTGACCGCATGGTTATGATTGCCAAAGCACTTGAGTATGAGAACTTTGATAAATTTGATCGAGTTAGATTCCCTAAAATTCGTTATGCTGGAATGCTTCAGTACGATGGTGAACTTAAACTTCCAAGCCGCTACCTTGTTTCTCCTCCAGAAATCGAAAGGACATCTGGAGAATATTTGGTCCATAATGGTGTCCGGACTTTTGCTTGTAGGTATGTTCTGCTCATATATCACAAGTTCGTGCCTATTTTGTTCCTACCTACATTATTTGCATTTATCAAAATTTGAGGTAACTACTGAGAAAAGCACTTCAGGGTTACAATCTGATTGAACTTTTACTAATTCTTTTAGCTAGTTGATAATTATAACTTCACTTTCCTGTCATCTCATGCTGACCAATATACTTGCACATGCTTGTCTTCAAAAAGTGTAGCCATTCATAGACATCCCTGCTTGACCAAAGACTGTGGATGCATTGTATTGTAATTATGATAATTTGAGAAATTTAAAATTATATTACTTTTTCAGTAGTGTTTATTGGCTTTTCAAAAACATCATGAAGCTTATATCTAGCAAGTTCTGAATTACTCTCATTTTCGTAGCTTTTATCAGCCACACTATGTTTTGTTTACGTCTCATGCTCACTTCAGATGATTCCCATGGTTTTTTGCAGTGAAACTGTTAAATTTGGTCATGTTACCTTTTTCTGGAATGGGAATCGCTCGGGATACTTTAACCCACAGATGGAAGAATATGTTGAAATTCCAAGTGATAGTGGTATTACCTTTAATGTCCAGCCAAAGATGAAAGCCCTTGAGATTGCTGAGAAGGCAAGAGATGCCATACTTAGCCGCAAATTTGACCAGGTACTCGAACAATAATATCATGTCTTTCTGGTATCTAGCTGAGAAAGAACTTCTTTTGCATAAGAAATATTTGTGTTAATGAGGTATTTTTCCTCCGTTGTAAAGGTTCGTGTCAACCTCCCTAATGGCGACATGGTGGGACACACTGGTGATATTGAAGCAACAGTTGTGGCTTGCAAGGCAGCTGATGAGGCTGTCAAGGTAATTTTTCAGAAGCTGATGTACTTGTTAGTCATAACAGTAAACCTATGTAGAATGAAACATAAGAGTAGTTGTCATAAGTTTTTATCAATATCGGTTATTCTATGGAGCTTAGGGTTATGAATCCTGCAATTTTTAAATTTCTGGTCCGTTGAAATGTATTTATGAAAATCCTAGGCACTGATTAACCTTGGAACAATATAGTGCCACAATTTATTTTATCAGTCAGGCGATGAGCCTGTAAATGATGAATATTGTAACTATGAGGTGCATGAGGATAATATTGCAACTTAAAATTGGCTTACAATATGCACCCTTATTTTCTGCTCTGCTGAATCATGTGCAACTAAAAATTGGCTTGGAATATGCATCGTTATATTCTGCTCTGCTGAATCATGGACATGTTTGTTACATTTGAAGACTGATGAATCTTCAGCTGGTAAACTTTTTACAGCAACTTTTATACTTTGGCTAAAATCAGTTGGGAAGATCTGCTAATTGTATTGATTTGGTCAGATGATCCTCGATGCGATAGAGCAAGTGGGCGGAATATATGTCGTTACTGCTGATCATGGAAACGCCGAGGACATGGTGAAAAGGAACAAGAAAGGCGAGCCTCTTCTTGACAAGAATGGCAACATTCAGATACTTACTTCCCACACACTAGAACCTGTAAGTAACTCTATTCATGTCGTTCTTGTCCTGCAACAGATCCAGCAGTAAATAGTTTGCTGAATTTGTTTAGTGAATTTCTAGAGCCATGAAAAAATTGCATGACTTAGTATGTTCTGTGCTTTTCATGGCCGTTTCTTTCCCCATCTTCATAATGTGGCATCGACCATGGATTGCCTGGAAAAACATACACTGGTCATCTCTACTGACCTCAATGTAGTACAACATCAATTCTTGAGTTTTTCTTTATTTTAATTGTTATTTTCTCCTTTTACATAGGAACATAAAAATATGTTTGGTAATCAACTGCTTTCCTATCATAAAATGTTCTTATTTTTATTTCAGACGTTTTCTCGTCAATTAGTTCCATTGAAGTAATATAATGGATTCTTTTAATTATGGTTAATTGCATAGATATATTACAAAGAAATCCCTTGGTTTTGAAAAGTCAACTGCACCCCCTTCTAGCATGTTTCACACTAGAAATTCCTACCTGAAGAGTGGCCACGGTGGATCTCTAATGTAAAACATGACTGCAGAGGCTGCAATGTGAATTTTCGAAACTGAGTGACTTCTTAGTAACATGCCTAAATCTGATGAGGGGATGTCAATGTTACATTATATAAACTTGAAGACCATAGTTCTCCCATAAGCATTCTCCAAGATGCTCCAGCTAATGACACCTTGTACTAGGCTGGTTTACATATATTCCTTGAAACAGCAAGAGCTTTCAAATTATGAATAATTTGGTAAATCCAATGTTTGGCGATTTCTTATACACATATATCTCGAAACTTTTGTTAGGTTCCTATTGCAATTGGTGGCCCTGGGCTAGCACCAGGTGTGAGATTCCGCAAAGACGTCCCCAATGGTGGGCTGGCCAATGTGGCTGCAACCGTGATAAACCTACATGGTTTTGAGGCACCTAGTGATTACGAGACGACCCTCATTGAGGTTGTTGACAATTAGGTTAGCTGATTTCTATTTCAAAATTTTTGCAGTGGAGGAAGTGATGAGCAAGTATGGGAATACACTATGCCCATTGTTTTGAATAAGCACCGTACTGAATCACATGCTAGTACACTTGATTATTAACTTAAGCAGCATTTGATGCTGAAATTCAGATGTTAACGTGCTGTGATTTGACAATTCAATGACTTGAAATGTAATTCTCAAGTATTAGACTGGTTTTGCAATACTTTTCTGTCTTTTGCATTTGCAATATTCTCATCGATTCTGTATTGTACTTGTGAAGTATTGAAATTTTAAGCTACCATTTGCTTGGACAACTTCCATTTGATGTGTAATGAATTCGGTGAGTGCAGAAGATATCAATGAACTGTAACATTGTCAATCACAAGCAAAATACTGGTAATGGAGGGACACTTCTACTTCATAAACCAAGTTTTCAAGAGCTTGCCTTAATATTTATTCCATAAAATGGAACACTTAGTTGTTGTCGTGGGCGGTATATAGTACTTAACTCACCCTGAATTTGTAACTCTTATGTTATCTTTTGTCATATGTTTTGTCGTCGGCGGTATATAATACTTCTTTTTGTAAGATACACAAAACTTTCACCTTTTCAACCACTAATAAAATTCTGTAACTGAGTCAAATTAGATGCAAGATATTAGGACAGGGAGAGAAGAGATGCACTTTAGCCTTTTGATATAACATTAATTCCCTTGTGCAAAAAACATGTTTGGAATATCCACAATAACTTCCTTGGACATAACTTGACAGCTCTAATACTTAAGGGGTGGGGTGAAAAGTTTCAGCAAATTAGATACAACATACTCACATATCCTCTTATCTCTCCTTAAGCGACACTGAAAGAACTTGCTGCATTCTCAACAAACTTCCTTGCACCCTTGAACCATCTCTTGTCTCCAGCTTGTGCCTTGCAGATGTAGAGCTTACCATCCTTAACGGTCGCTGTGATGAGCTGGTGCTTGCCACCTTCATCTCCATCGGCTGTTCTCGTCAACACTGATAAGAAGTAATACTGTGTTCCACCAACCACTGGGGTTGAAGTTTCCAATATGTTTGCAGTTGCCACGACCCCGGAGTCGAATCCACCCTAAACAGTTCCAGTGTGGTTCTCGTAAGGATGAGCGTTTATGTTTAGTTTCAGTATAAGAAAATGGCTTATACTAGCAAAGAAGGATAAATACATGTAAAATTTGATGTACTATAGAAATCCCTCAAAGTTAGAGAATTGCACCAACTTCCCTATAGGCTACGGCCAAGTTTTTTGTTACAAATTTCTTTTTATCCATCCGGTCCTAATTAATTTCTGATATACAGGGTTTGTAGTGAGGTCGTGGAGGCAAGTAAAGTATGCTTCTAAAGTTTCCATTTAGGAGAATTCTTGAAAAGCCATGAGCTATGCCAACATGTATGTATGCCTGTTTTACTGAAGTATAAAACAATAAAAGTGGTTTACCTCTGAATCAGTTTTACCAAAGTATGCTTGTTTCCCCAGCAGATAGTCCACCTGCAAAATGTGGATTCAACAGTTATAACCATATATATATATTCTCAAACAATTTCAAGATTTTACATTGACGAATCTAAGTACTCGAGATTCGAGCAGTTACCTTGGAGAGGAAGTCCTCAGGGGAGCCATAGTCAGTTATCGACTTCTTGTCTGTGGGGTTGATTGTGACGGTGAGGTAGCTCGTTGCATCGAAGTTGTCCTCATACCTCAGGACCTGGCCAGGGAACTCAACCTCATTGCTTGGGTTCCACTTTGAGGGGATGGACAGCTTGAATCCTTCCCCAGAGTAAGGCTTGAAATCTGTGTTTGTCTTCGGCTTCCCAAAGATGTTAGCTGCATTCATCACCATTCAAAAGTGTGATCATCTAACCATATATATGATATAGAATACTCACCTATGATACTTCTCTTGCTTCCACAAATCAAATACGCAATGATGGTACATTTTACATGGCCTAATGTTGAAACTTATAGCATGCATTTCAATCATAACAACGTAATCTATTGTAAACTTGAGGTATAGAGTAACAGTTGACTGTATACATATCTTCTATCAATTTGTTGTTACAGTAAAGCTTAGGAGGTCTTGGAGTTCCAAGTACTGGACAACCACAACCATTCATTATGACGGACCCCAAGTAAGTTATGGTCAGCCAGGAAGATCCAAGAAGCCAAACAAGTACTTAAGTGACATATTGGTATATTTATAACATTCTCTTCTTGTAAGAATTAAGGCAAAGAGACAATGCACTTAAAGTAAGGTCATGATTGTGAGTCCCATGACTCAAAGTTTGGAGGGATCATCACATCCATTGGTAATAGAGGCACCCAAACATGGGAATTCTAATAAACAGAGTGTGATCAACTCAAAACTCGAAGTTTAAAGATCTAACTCATAGTTATGCCAACAATGCTTAAACAGCCTAGAAGTTTACCAATTATCACCAAACCGAAACAAGACCATTAACAAACAAATTGTGTATACCAGATTCTCCATAAGCAGCGTCAGCTGGTGAAACCTTAGAGCCAACAGCAGCAGCCCCAATCAGCACAGTGAGAGCCAATCTCCGGGAAACAACGGCAGCGGCGCTGTCAGATTCTTGGGCCTCAGCCTGCTTCTGGGCTCGGCAAATAAGCTGGCTGGGCTTCAAAGACGGCACATTTCTGCCGGAACTTGTTCTTGCAGCAGGGGTGGAGATTGCTGCATGGTGGTGCAAGAAGCATGCAGTTGAGGCCATTTTTTGCTTATGATCAAACCAATTATCCACAAACTCCTCTCACCCCCCTTTTCTTGAATTACTTTCTTGATTGGTTTGTGTGGTAGATTTTTGATGAGTTGAGAGTGTGTGGTGTGTGAATGGGATTGGTTGGTTTTTGGATTTTGTTTGGATGTTGGGAAGATGAGATTTCTTGATGGAGGGATAAGGTTGCAGAGGTTGTAATTGGTGCCAAGTGGTATGTTTCATAGGTTGTAATCTCCATGTCATATGATTTGAGGGTCCCAAATATAAATCCAACTCCTTCAATATCTTCTTCTCAATTTTAATTTATTTTTGCCAATTTATATTTAACATTATTTTCATTTATGCAAATTTTAATCTTACTTTGGTTTCATTTATAATTAGTTATTGTTCGCAAAATATTTATATATATCAAGTGTGAAAAATTGTTAAATTATCATATTCATAATAAGACCTATATTTTGTCAGCGTAATTCACACAATTTTGATATTTTTTTCCTTTGAACTACAATTAGAGAATACATTTTGCAATAATTTATGTTAGAAAATGTGATTATTACGTTTGTATTCCCAATTTGATAATTGATTGTGCAAATAAAAAATGTAGTTAAATTTTAAAATTAACCTCATTTTTTAAGTCGATGAAGGTATAGAAAAATTATTTAATGGACATAAAGAGTAATAAGGTAAATAATAATGGGAATGTGACTAAAAAAGCTACATATTGTAGGTTTTAACAAAAAGTTATTAGGATGAAATTTAAGTTTTTAATATTAAAAAATGGGCCAAACAATATAGGTTCAGTTTGGCACAAGGGTCACGTAATTGATTTATAAAATAATTTATTTCAGACAATTAATCTTAGAATAATTAATTTTAGAAAAAGTTAGTAGTTTGGTTTCACCGTTTTGTAATTAATTATGCAATTAAGTTCCCAAACTAATTTTATTATTACGGTTGATGAGAGAATCAAAAAAGCAAATTAATGGGTATTGATGGGTGCAAAGAATGCATGGTCAAATGGATATGGACGATATTTAGAATTTGGATCTAAAAGAATATAGATCTTGAAGGAGGAACCTAAAAAAAAGGCATTAGCACTTCAACGCCTAAGTTAGTATTGGATTTGCAATTGAGTAAAATAAAAAAGTAAATAAATATGACTGAAAATCAAGATATGGTGAATAAAGTCGATGAGAAGCGTAAGAACACATGATAATGTACTTGTAGAGTGCTTAGAGAATGTATTGAGAGTGAGGGAGATGGTTTAGAGAGTAAGAGAAGGGCGGGCGACGTGAGGGGGTCGTTCAGAGTGTGAGAAAGGTGTCAGGAAAGTGTCCCTTGAGGAGCAAATCCGTATTTCTAGGAGGGTGCCCCCATCTGTTAGGGGTCTATCCCCTACGCGAGATTCTTCGGAAGCTGGTTGGGATAAGAGATGAATTATCCTAATCCATAATTGGATATGTAGTAGTAGGGGTCTTCTTCAGTCGGGGGATACTCCTCATCCGCAATGAGTCCTAGCCGCTCCTCCTTGCTAGGGCTAATGTGGTCCAAGGTGGCTGCTGACACCTGGGTTGATGACGTGTTACGTAGGAGAGTGGACTGCCACGTGTGTGGATTTTTTGGGCGAAATATTTTGTTGGGCTTTAATCATGGTCCGAGTTGGTGGATGTCCTGGGTCTTCTTCTTTCTTCCTGGGCTACTTGGGTTGTTCGAGCCTCTCTTTGCCAATCTGTACATTGGGGGACACCCGTCAGGGTCGCTTGCCATATCCCCTTAGGCCTTCTAGGGTATTATGGGTCTCTCATGACTTGGGTTTCCTAGGGGGTATCACAGGCCTTCCATTTCTTCTTTTCAGGCCACTTAGGCATTTTCGGATCAGTTCATTTTTATGCACATAAGATATAATGAATAATTAGATAAAAAGAATTGCAATGGGATTAAAGAATATAAATAATAATTTTTTATCATAACGTGACTTTGATGAAATCTAATATCAAAAGTAATTATTTAAAAAAGAGATAAATGATATAATAAATCATATTTACGTTCACTTTGCTTAATCATAAAGCTAAGAGAAGACATAAAAAAATACGTTTGTATTTTATTGCGCTCATGTTGTACAAGGGGATAACATAATCCATAATAAATTATTTGTGCAGGCGTATATATATTTCTACAATAGAGAATTCAGACTAATTTTATATGTCAGTCTCAATAATTAGTCATGCGAGCAAAAAAATTGGTGCTTTAGTCCATTTTCAGGGGAATATAGTGAAATAAGTGTTAGAAATTAAGGAAGTGGAAATGAGTAAAAATGAGTGTGTTATTTCTCATTTGTGTACAAGGGAGAGACTAATATTAAAGAAAAATTTTAAAAGACGAAATTAATTGTTCCTTTTCAGTTAAAATTAAAGCATGAAGGTGAAAGTTATTGTGTGAAGATTAAAAAAAACATATAGTATTAAGCTCAAATTTGTTGTATGAAGGTACAAAGTGCCTTCTCCTACTGGGAAAGCTCTCTATTTATAGGCATCAAAAGTTGGTTAGAGAAGGTTGAATCCCTCACGAATTTGGTGGAGGGTGCTCGACGGTTGGAGGATCCTCGGATTCGATGAAGGGATATCTTTTGGCAGTTGAAGACTCATGATTCTTGAGGCATTGTTGGAATCGCTGTGGATGGAGGTATTTTCTAGACATAAGGATGTCTTTTTCAAAATTTTTGCTAGGTGGCGAAAGTCCAAGTTTTTAGGATTTATAGGTACTTCTGGCTGGAGGCGCCACGTGGCCCTAAGGGGGCTGCTGGTCCTTATTTGATTCTACAGGTGCGCATTTGGAGGTCCTATATGGATGCCAATTAGGCCACTCATGGATGCCATGTGATATGGGCTTTGACTTTAATTGGGGAATTTCAAGTTCCTAAACTTTGTCCTCGAAAACTTGGTTCGATGGAACTTCTTTTCCAATTCATTTCTTGGGGGCACCTTCTGACAGATTTTCGGGGAGTTCTTCTGAAACTGGGCTTCTTGGGGAGCACTAGGCCCTTACATGAATTGGGTCTCCTAGGGGGCACTTCAAGACTAGCATTTCTTTGGGCTTTTGCGATCTCTTTCTTTCTTTTGACTCGCCTAAGCCTCTTTGGGCCAACCCATTGTTGCAAAAGTGGAGAGTTCGACACTATTAGAGTAGGTGTTGTAGAGGCAAGAAACTAACCTAAAGAGGGAGTAATTTTTTTCACATTCGTGTAAGGAAATTTAGTAGCATAGGAATGTTTAGAGAAAGAAGGGCGCTTGTATGGAGCAGGCCCTCGGTGTTTCCGCAAAGGAGAGCTTAGGTGCTTGCATAGAACAGAGCTTACGTGCCTCCCTAAAGAAGGCCCTAGGTGTTGCCCAAAGGAAGGCTTGAATGCCTCCATGAAGAAAGTTTTATGTGCTTGTATGGAAGACACAACTTTTATGTGCTTGTGTAGAAGACAAGATTTTTTGTGTCTCTAAGGAGGAGGGCTTAGAGTTCCTGCTTGGAGCCAAGGTTTGTTCCTCGAGGTTATTGTTAGAATAGGTGACTAGAAGGTCAATAGATTAGTTATTTTCTTATTCGTCAATCTTTATGAAAGTAATACTGATAAGATGAAATAGAGTAAGTATTCATCATTTGCTCATGTGTTTGTTGTGCTTACTACTTATATTAAATGGTGTTTAAATGTCACAACAAATGCCCACAGACTGAAAGGTTAAACTCATGAAATTAGGTTGCGCATCGATTGACAGTGAAATCAACTTTTAAGGGTTAGTCTGAAATGTTCCTAGTCGAGGACTTCGAGATAAGACATTGAGAGTCCTATAAAGACTTGCACTAAGTATTATAACCCCGTGTTTCAGTGGCGGTAGATGTAGCTTGTCCATGCAATGTTAGTGGGTTGCTTGGCAAGATAGTCGATTGATTAGATTGACTCGAGGAAATCATCACATGGAATCCTTTGATTGCTTGATTGGTATGACTGAAATTTCCTATTTCGATAGTAGGGGATTAGTCCTCGGGCTTGAGGAATCATGGCAGTAGCTTGGATACTAAAACTCTATCTTAGATCTGGCGAGTGGTGATTGTGTCGCAAGACATGGTCGTCATAAGCCTTATTTAGTGCAGTTGGAGTTAGCAAGGACGGTGGAGTAAAGTATTTGTCCCCTGTCAGTATGTGACAGTGAGATCTCCTATGTGCTCTGAGATGGTTTATACACTCAAAGTCTTATGCCAAAGTAATTGATTGATTAGGGATGGTTTCCTACATCTGATCAATAGAGTAAGCACATCTCGAGTATGAAGTATAGTTGCCTAGTCAAGGATAGGAACCAACGCACAATTCCATGCCTTAGACTAATGCTTGGAGATGGTTGACAGTAGGACCGTACCAATATAAAACTCGAACCCTAAGTGTTCACGTCAATATTTACCTAGTCTCTAGTGACATGGTCCGTAGCTAGACGACCACCTATTATAACGGGCATTTCTGGTTATGGCATAATTGAAAATAATATTATTTAAATTCGATTTAAATAATTTTATTAATCGTAAGCCCAAGTCTAGCTGAGGGTGAACAAAGGTCACATACAAATCATTGTGGAAGTGATGAAATTAATTTAGAATTAATTCTGGAAGAAATAAATTAATTTAATCCAATTAAATTTATTCATAAAGAAAAATGAATGATTGAATTATTTATTTGGGATAATCCATTGGATGGATAATTCAAGAATTTAATTGATTGGATTAATTAAATTTTAGATTAGCCTTTTAAATTAATTGAATTAATTTAAAATAGGCTTGAGCTAATTAATTTGTGGATTAAATTCATTAATTAATTAGTAAATGGGCTTGTCTAATTAAATGGATTGGATTCGTTAATTAGCAGAGATGAGCTTAAATTAATTAGTTGGACTAATTAATTATTTGAGCTTGATTAATAAATTGAATTTATTAATTGAGCAAATTTGGGCATGTGTATGTTTAATTGGATTAAATATTCGCATGGATTTTTTACTGAGTATTTTATTTAATTGAATCAAATAATAAATCCAACATATTATCATTGGGTTTGATTTAATTTGTTAAACAAATTGAAACAAACTCGGTTCAAATATTAGGTGTGTGGAAGTTTTTAGAAGTCTGCCTTTTAAACACAATATAACACTATGTCAAAAGTCCATCTCCTCATCTTGTTCTTGGCTCTCTCTCTCTCTTGGGGGTAGCCAAACCCACGAATCTTCCCACCTTTCTCCATGATTGTTGAGTTCTCCTCGAGTTAGATTCAAGTAGAAACGGGTTTCGATTTCTTCCATTGGATTTAAATCTTTCTAGCAAGAACGTTAGATCCATCTTCCTACAGTGTGGTATGGACTAGCTTAGAGGGCTTGAACCCTCTAAGTAAATGAATTTAAAAAGAGAGAGGAGTCAATGCGAGTAGCCGAACAGAAAACGAAGAAAAAACATTTTTTGTGGTTACTTTTCCGTTTGCCTTTGATTCATCCTTTGTCACTCTCAAACACTTGTTTATTTTATGTATCTTTGCATATTATTTGCACCAAACACCAATGAATGATAAAAGGGTACACCCTTTTAATTCAGTTATTATTCCGTTTATCTTTTTAATGTATCGTTTTCACGCTTCCACCATATTTCCCGGCCGATCTGCTCCCTCCTAGTCAGTGTGGAGGGGGGCCTCGTCTTTTTGTAAGTTGCATTTTTCACCAAGGACTTCTTGCTTGTACTTGCTAGCCTCCTCCATGCATTATTTTTTATTCGGTCTAGGAGATTGTCAAAATTGGGAGTGGGCTTCTTGACCAAGTATTTGAAAAAGTTTTCATCTTGTAATCCCTGAGTAAAAAACACATTTTAGTACATCAGGTGTAGTAGAAGAAACCTCTAGAGCCCTAAGTTAAAACTTTGAAGATACTTTCTTAGCGATTCTTCTTCTTTTTGCTGTATAGAAAAAAAGGCTCATAGTTGTGTTTTTTCGTTGTTTACTGCTAGAAAATTAGTGAAGAGAGAGAGTGAAACCCTCTGAACGATCGGATTGATCCCATGGGCAATTGGTTAAATCATTATTAGCCAACCATGTAAAGATGGTTACAAATACATGGCACTTGACCTCAATGGTATAACGGTGGAGAAGGGCAACATTATAGAAGCAGGACACGTGCTCTTGTGGATCCATGGTTCCATTATCCTCTGACAAATGGGGTTCCTTCTAGTTGAGAGGGAGTTTTTCCAAGATATCTTCCTGGAAGAGGGTCTCTTCCTTCTCTCCCAAGGGGACCCCTAAGACACACTTCTGTAGATCTAGGAGTTCTTGCTGAAGCCTATCAATATGCGCCCTCCAGTCGCTAGGGGCACCTTTCTATGAGGGTGGGTGCTCTTACCTTCTCCCAGAAGGGACGTCCTATCACAAGGTTCCCTGCACATTAAAAGTTGGGTTAATGTGTACATTATTATTAGGTACTGATAAGGATTGGGCTGTTGAAAATGGACCCTGAATGGACATAGTAATCATCAGTTAGAGGTTCTCCAATAGAAGGGGAACCATCCTCCTATAGGAGGTATTCGAAGAGGGACACTTTAGGCTTTATATTTCTTGAACTCTTGCTATCTCTTTCTTCTTTTGTCCCGTTTGAACTTCTTTGGGCCAACCCATTTTTATGGCTACCTAATTTTTCTATAGTGAATTTACTATTTAATAAGATTTGATAAACAACATTAGGATGTTTTATTTATTTCTCAAAAAATATCTTTGGAGTAATTTTGAAAATTGTGGTTTATAAAAGTACTGTTGTCATCTTGCGATGCACTTGTACTATTTTTCTTTCCCCCGTATTTCAACGAAAAATGCTGATAGTAACAAGGAAATTACATAAACTTCTACCTTCATACCACATTTAATATTTTTCTATAAATTAATGATAATACTATTATTTCTTTCATTAACTCTAGATATAATTCTAATTTAAAGCATTCGTGGAACAAAAATGTAAGAAACTATTATACAAAGAGATTGAACACTCTATGTATAAAATTCAAACCCACAAACTCTTTTATTGTAATAAATTTTTTTTCAATTTTTATAAATATCATAAATAATAAAATTGAATTTTTTTTATATGGTAAGCAAGGTTTTGAAACCAATTTCGACCTGGACAGTTGGACTGTTCGAATCGTCGATTGGGCCACAAAATCGGCCTGTTAAAACTAGAAAACTTGAGGAGCAAAAAGAAGCCTTTTTTTTTTGTGAAAATCATTTGACCCAGTGGTTCATCGGTGAACCATGTGACCAGGTACTGGGTTGATTGAATCGAACGGATCAACAATCAAGTGTAAATACATGATAAAATCTTTAATTTTTCTTCTAAAATGTGTATTATTTTTATTAGATTGAGATAATTTTTGTTAAGTTTAACTATTTTCTGTTATTTCTAAATATAAATCCTAATTTCTCTTCTCAGTTCAGTTTTACTATTTCTGTTAGATTATTTCTGATAATTTAGTGTATCTAATTTTTCGTTGAATTAAAAAATATGCAATATTATTTCTTGTATTTGATTTTTGTTCACTTTTTCTAAAAATTTATTTTATTATATTATATATCCTATTGAACTGTTAATGTCAAAGAAAATAGGTGAATCTTTTTTTAAAAAAAGATTGATTGTTAAGTATATTAATAATATTTATTATTTAGTATTATTTTTAAATATTAATAATTATTTATAATATAAATATGACATACTGATTCGACCCAACGATTAAATAAACAATCCATAATTCACTTAATTTTTTAATTTGATGAACGATTTGAATTTCAAAATACTTTATTAATTTAATTTAAACAAAATAAATTATAAAAATTAATTAAATTTGTGTTGTTGTTATTCCAAAACTGTCCCTTATGAAAGGTCCCCCAACAAACTATTATTGTGGACCTATCTTTTTGTAGTTGATTCCAATGAGATAAGAAATTCTTTGATGGTCCCATGCAAATATATAAAAAACCTTCTTTTTTTAATCAGCTTATTAGTTTTTTGTTTTTTTTTTCAGTTTTAATTTTTTAAGATAATAATTAAAATAAAAATACTTTTATTTATATATATATATATATATTTTTATTGAAAATATATTAATTTGAACTACAATAGAGTATAAAACGTATTTTTATTAATTAATTCAAACATATTTTTATTTTTATATACAAAATTAAAGATAAAAAACCAGTAAACACTGAGAATGAATACATAAACAAACATTTTTATATTTTTTTCACTTAACTTGCTTTTTATTACACAATATTATGTAAAGTTTATTACCCCAAGAAAGATCATGGACCCTATGAAAGATCACAATAAGCAATCAAGTTTAATGTTGCTTTAGCAAACATTTTGAAAAATTAATACGAGTTTCTCTTTTATAGTTGATGTATCCATAAATGGGCGGCCCAAGGCATGGCCCATGTGTTAGCCCAGGGAGCCCAATGGAGCGAGAAGCCTGGGGAAGGTCTTATGGACCTTTCCCCCAATTAGGACCTGATAGAGTCAGAACCTAGGAGATGAATTGGTTTTCGAGAAGTCTTGTGAGCCCAATGTCACCCTAGCTGTTAGCTAAGCACTAGTCTAAGTGGCCAAATATCATTTGAGCAGGGCCTGAAGAGGAGGTCCTAGAGAGCATACTCCTAGAGAAGCGGGATCCTTACTCTATTAAGATCTTCGGGTCAAGTTGAACTCCCTTAGACTTCTCTATCCGATAGATCAGAAATTCAAGAAAGCTTATCCACTGGCAACTACCTCTCGAAGCCTTAGGGGACCAGAATTCCTTATCAGTAGGGGACTTCGAGTATAAAATCAGGTTTGGCCTCCTCAAATAGAGGGACAATTTTTTAAGCATTCATAAGCAATTTCTACTATATATACTCATCCTACTCACCATTGTCACCAACACTTGCTATCTCATTTTCGTGTTATTTCTTTTTAACATTATTATTCGAATTGCATACTAACTTGAGCATTGGAATATTAATATTTTATTTGCAGGTTCTCGTCTTTTAAGCTTGTAAAGAATTTGGCTCATCAAGAAGCTTAAGTCCACAAGTTATTTTATCTATACATTTTATGCACACGTCAACAATATACATAATTTTTTCAATTCTCATTTAGACTCCTATGAATTGATAAGATTATCTATTTAATGATAGGGATAATCACATCTATATTTTTTATTTATGGTTTATTTATACAAATCGTCATTGCTATTTAAAAAATTACACATACACCCACAAAAACGTCAAGATCATTTACACAAATTATCTCTATTTTTTAAAAAAAATTACATATATATTTTTTAAGAACGCCAACATATAGACAAACTATTCTACTTTTTAATTGTTAGGGGTTGTTTCTAAAATAATAATAATTTATGTAAATAGATTATAAGTTGGAATGTATAAATGTAATTTATTCCTTAACGGAATTTTCATTTTGACACTCTATATATGTCAATTTATATAAGGAATATTTGATTCTTTCTTACCGTGGGCACTATATTCGCTCACCCACATAGTAACTACTACGAAATGAGGGCAATGTTGTCAAATATTACACAAAAATTTAATTATTTTAAATTTTTGTATACAGATTGGAATGAAAAAATAAATTGATCACAGATTGAGGTTCTAGTTGTTCTATAAATGACTCTAAACATCATCATATAATCCAGGTCGGGAGATCGTGGTGACCTGAAGAATAATGCGATCTCGAGGTGCTTGAGCCTTGAGAAAATGAACAAATCGTTAGGCTTTTCTAAAGCTCCTCAACTAAAATCTTTTGATACTTAAGTTGGTTGAGTGTAAGATCAAGTAAAAAAAAAAAGAGTAGAATATTCTCTCCACAAATTAATTATGTATCTTGGCTCTAAAATGCTCTAGATTATTTATAAAATCAAATATTCATACTTGTGGGGCCCGCATGTTGTGATCTTAGTTTTTCAAACCTGGGATGATTGATGGTTGTGGTTTTGGGTCTCCAAATTTGGTGAAACTGAAAAATAAGTGAATCTTTGTTGTGTTTGGGCATTTTTTAGAGATCCCATAGAGTAGAGTTTTATTCTTTTATAAATCCCTCATATTAGAACCCTTTTCCACTATGTAAAACTATAATATATTCATCTTTTAAATGGGATTTTCTTTATTTAAAAAATTATATTCATTTAATTAAATAAATATCATATGTCATTTGCAAAATTACTATTATTAAATAAAGAATGTATTCATAATGTAGTGTAATTTTGTAAATGATATTGTACCAATACCCTGAGGTTGCTTATGATATTGCAAATGTAATTTCATGTACAACTACCATTGTAAATTGCAATGACACTTTCTTGAAATGTGCAATTATGATTTAAAGAAAGAAGAGAAATGATTTATATATAATTAGACAAATGAATATAGTTACGTATTTATTATTGGTGGCATGAATTCAGAGTGTTAGGAATATGTGGGGACTCTAATATTCTT
Organism: Sesamum indicum; assembly: GCF_000512975.1. NCBI lineage: Eukaryota > Viridiplantae > Streptophyta > Magnoliopsida > Lamiales > Pedaliaceae > Sesamum > Sesamum indicum. The sequence goes on from NC_026152.1 coordinate 1,965,935, forward strand.
ATGCTATTGGTCTGAATAATTAGTTGGGAGAATCCCACACATATCAAAGCAAGTCGTTTTTGCTTTTGCTGCTCTATATATATAAAGGAAGACGCCTTTTCCTCCTTCCTTTCTTGATCTTATTAGAATCAATTATCTTTCTTGTACCATTTATTAGTCTCCATTTTTCACAGTAGAGAGCCAGGTAAAGAGCAAGCCTTACTGATTTTTAGTGCAGTTGCTGCTTTTTGAGTTACTTTGTATGAGGTTTTTGGCTTCTGGGCTCGACCGTATTTGAGGTTTCTGAGTGCTCTACGTTTACCCTTTTGTTTTTTCCTGTGTTAGATGGGATTTTCTTGAGCTTTCTTGTTATAATTTGTTCTTTCTTGTTGGGTTTGCCTTTGCATGTTTGTGTAATTCTTCTTCTTGGTTTGGCTGAAGTTGCCCTGTTTTTTCTCTTTGTTGTTGTTTTTTTTCTTTGTGTGTGTGTGTTGGGGTGGGGGTAGGTGGTGCTTGAAGGTTTCGTGAATACAGATTCTTGACCATAACTTAGGTGTTTTTTCTTTCCCCCATTTGTTCTTAGTTTGTGTTTCGTTACACTTTGGTTTTTTTTTTTTTTTTTTTGTTTTCTTGATTTGTATGATTTTACACTGTGGTTCTGATTTTGTTTCAGTTTGATTGTAGTGTCCATATCCAAAATCCTTTTGGTATCTAGATTCACTTTTGGCAGTTTTCGGCTTCCATTTTATTTCCACTACAACTCTTTTACCTTGTTTAACTGTGAATTTTGATAATTTGCTGTCTGATTGTGCTTCTATATAGGAGTATAGCAATAGGAATTTTTCAAATTATGGGAGATTGAGGTCTATGTGAGCTTCTCTGAAAAGGACGGTGTGTGTTCCTTGTGCAACACACACCTTGTTTACTAGATGACCTTTAGAGTAGGTGGGCATGGATGATTTTTGTTACCCACTTGCCTTTCATTCAATAATCGTTGTCATTGTTTTAGACGGGAGTTGGGGGATGCCTTTCATCCTATGGTCATGGACGGACTTGGTAATAATTGCAGCTGGTTCATCCAAGATTTTTACCAGGTCCATGATTCTTGAAAGAAACTGATTGAGAGATGCTCAGTTTAAATAGATTGTTCGATTTTAGTCTTATGCTATTTAATCATTATTTCATTTAAGTTGTTGGTTGGTTTTCGGCCTAATGATTCAAAGTACCATGAAATAGGATAGGTATAACAATGTGGGAGCCGTTTCTTAAGTGGTGCTTTATTCATGAACAGTACAATTCATGCCTCAGTTTACTGCCATAATTCAAGCGTCGCAAAGTCAGTAAAATATACAAGTCAGGAGAATATTAACTGACAAAGCTGATATTGTTCTTGCGCTTTGGAGACTTCAGCAACTACGTTGACATTTTCCTTGACCAAGTCTATCTTTGGCGCTTATTTGAATAGTCGCTCACAAGAAATATTTTTTGTTTTTCGTTTTTGAGATTCTTTGCCTTTGGTTGGAGAATTGAGTCTATTTCTTGACTGCTGTTTTGTTAATATGTTCAGACAGGAAAAATGCCTGAAGGAATTACAGCTGAGTCCCTAATGAACAACATCATGGATACACTTTCTGACAGTGTATCAAAGCACAAAAATGTGTCATTTTTTGAGGAGGATAAGTCGGACTCTGTAAAAACACAATTGAACAGATTGTTTGGGCGTCAAAAGCCTGTTCACCATATCTTGGGAGGTGGCAAATGTAAGACCTTTTACATGTCGATCTGTTTGTGAGTCATTGAAGTCACACTGGTTCTAAGCGAATGCATTGACTTTAACGTGCAGCTGCTGATGTGCTATTGTGGAGGAACAAGAAGATCTCGGCTAGCGTCCTAACTGGTGCTACTGTTATTTGGGTGCTTTTTGAATGGCTCGAGTACAATTTTCTCACGTTTTTATGCTTTGCGCTGATTCTGGGATTGGTAGCTCAATTTGTTTGGAAAAATGCTTCAGGCATATTAAATAGGTAAAATATAAATTTGCATGTTTCTTTCCCGTTGTGTCGACATCATACTGCAGTTTTCTGATTGCCTTAACCTCATAAATGGCGACAGCTCTCCATCCAAAGTACCTCGTCTTGTTTTGCCTGAGGATGTCTTTGTTAACGCTGGCAAGTTGATTGGATCTGAGGTCAATCGGGGCTTAAGCTTCTTGCAGAATGTTGCCTGTGAAGGAAATATAAAGCAATTTCTAGTGGTAATTTCTCCGATTATTTTCACTTTTCTTCCTTTTGCTGTTATTCATATTACTATCTAAACTATATATGATTGACCAACACCCTTTTGCTGTCCTGCTGAGAGTGTTTTTGATCTCTATTCTCGCGTAATTTTACCCTAATCTTCCTCCAAGTTCTTCAATATCATGCAAATGTAGCATTGACATGGTTAATGCATGTAATTAGTTTTGTGAAGCACAACTTTGATAGTTCCTTGCTGTTGCTAATGTTCAATGACGAAGACTGCCGAGGCATTAGCTCCAGCAATTATTCACATTTTTGGCTCCTGAATTTACATGTCCATCAATCAGTTGTATTTCGTAAACTTAATATACTTAACCTATTATTCGTTCTTTTCCTCTATTCCCGACTTTTGTCTGCATATCGAATAAGGCTGAAAGAAGCATTCTACTTCTCCACTTCCTAAACTAAAACTGTTGTCATCTTAGAAATGAGAAACAGTGTATTCAATTTTCATACAGAAAAGTCATCATCTTACATCTTCTGTCCTTCCTTAGCTGCTTCACCTCCATAACCACAATGAAACATATATACTTATATTACAACATCCCACATTCCCAGTAAAGATTATGATTTCAAATGTATCAACTAGTTCAACTCTCTATTATCCCCGATAAATTTCCAGTCGCATTGGCACGGATTGAACTATTTTATCAGGATCATGACTATTACATTTCTTTTTCTGTTTTCGTAAGGTTAGCTAGACGATATCCTGACGTTACTTGCAGGTCGTTGGTAGCCTGTTGGCTGCTGCTATAATCGGAAGCTGGTGCAACTTTTTGACAATGCTATATATCGGTGAGATGATCTTAACTCTATCATAACATTAAAGCAGTCATGTGATTACAGTTCTTGCACTCATACTGCTTGCTTGCAGATTAAATATGTTGAATTCTTGTTACATGAACCAAACAATTCAACTATGCATATATGCTCATCAGTTGGAACTGACCAAACACTGAATAAAGATTAATCCGGTTTACTTAGAGGGTGTTTGACTGAACTTATAAGCTTTCTATAAGATGATTGAGGGCTTGTAATAAGCTCTATTAAGTGATTTGGTAAATTTATTTCTCAAAAGTTTTGGTCAATACTACAATATAAGAAGCTCATTATGAACACCTAACATTATACTTATCTAAACACTTTAAGAATTTATTTTTAAAATAAGAGTTAACATCTTTAAGCTCTTAAAACATCTTATAAAATATACGTATAAGATGTTTCGAACAAGCTTTAACACTAGTGCATGTGAAGCTCAGCTATGTTTTGATTTACAATAGAATCATCTTCTGAAGGTTTTGTTGCCGCCCACACACTGCCAATCCTGTATGAAAGGTACGAAGATCAAGTTGACGGCTTCGTCTACAATGTCCTGGATCAGCTCCAGCACAACTACCGGAAGCTGGACACAGGCGTCCTCAGTCGAATCCCAAAGGCCAGTTTCAGGGGCAAGAAGTTTGAGTAGATCTTCCTCTGCATTATGAAAGAAACTGTGTAAGTAGGATTAGGTATCCGACAAGTATGCATGTTGAAGACAATGGTGTCTATTCTAAGTACTAAAGACATAGTATGGTTACATTTCGTGTAGCTTAAGACGTGATCCGAAGTTAATATGTATCCTTCTGGTCCTTTCTGGGCTACTTTTGCATCTAGTCATCTCAGTTTGTGGTGTAAAACATGCATGCTCCATCCTTTTTTATGAAGGGCTACCCACCCTTTATCATCCAATGGTCATGGATCACTGGATTACATGAAGTGGCCGGGGAGGGGGGAGATCACCCACCCCTTATCATCCAATGGTCACGGATGGTCTGATTATGTAGTACCTGCTCTATCCAAAAATAAACACCATCACTTTTAATACATATATACCAATGGAAATGATTGTGCAAATTTTTCTATCAACCTTACTCAAAAGAATTGTTTAATAAAACTGCTACATGGCATTTAGTATTTCAGGGATACACTAATTCTTTGACAAAATATATGGAAGGAGAGGTCTGTCTACCCACTTCCGAGTTGAATTCTTCGTCAAATATTTTTGCAGGTTCGTACAATGCTGCGTCCGCATTACGGGCCTTAGCACATCAAACTTTAATTACCGCAAAATGTAAAATCATATCCACTTATCGCACACGGAATATAGATCTGAACACGAGTAAAATTCAAGATAATTTTATCATTTAGCTCAGTGCATGTTGTAGAAGAAATGATAATACCATTCACCAGCAACAAAAAATTAGGTGGTTAAACCTAATCTACTAAAAAAGATCCGAAGAAAATTCTCGAGGAAGAAAAAAAGAAATACTTCCAGTCCAATATTATTTCTATATCATCATGAGCCAGATGCAGGCTTCTGATCTGTGAACATACCTATTTCATATAAGCCTATAGCTGATTCTTTTATACATGTAGAAAGCAATGCATAGCCCACAATCTCTCAGCATTACATATGCTGTCAAGGTACAACACGGCGACTCTGTAAATATTCTGAAGCAAAGAATTATCGCTGGTTTCTGAATACTGTCCCACACTCCAAATGAGCAACTATTGACACTAGCAGATACTGTTAAGAAAAAGAAAACAGATAACATATATTAGATTTCAAGCAGCACCTAAGGCTCGGTGCTAATCCCTAAATTTTCCCTTCAGACAAAAAGATACATGAACAATATCATCCAGGCCATCAACTATTTGAGCCCAGAAGCAGACAGGTTATGGGTGGATGTTAGCTTGCAAGTTGCCTAACAAACTTCAGTCCTCAATTAGCATCTTTGCAGTCTTCACATCACCCACCGCATCTGTCATGTCAGACTGAAACAATCCACAAGTTTCAAAGCATCATCAGAAGAGAATAAAAAGAAAATGTGACATCAGCATGCAACAAAACTACAGTAGGAACCATCCATGATACTCAAATAACACAACCCTCATAGGAAAGGTATCAAATCATGCAAGGAGTCCATGTAAAAACGGGCCGGCAAGGGGTTTATGGTCATCATTTAACATGAATTTAGTGTATCAGTACAAGTATGCTCAATACCAATCTTATCAATAAAATGAAATGAAAGCATTCTTATCTCACGCAAACAGTGCACAAAAGTGCAAACTCAAATGCACATGATTAGCACATACCTAAAATGGTGGCAGTAGACAATCTATGCTAGAATGACAAATGCTCAATATCCTCAGGATAGATATTATGTATGCCTCAAAACAAGTCCATAATTGTAACAGATATTTAATATTCAACATTCAAACGCCAGCCAATATCTTGTCTCCTCATTAACACGATCAATATGGTGGGGTTCATATATCACACAGGGATTTGACACCAGTACAAAATTTCTGCACAGACATCATACTTGCTTATATGTAAAATCGTTTATAAACCAATCTCACCTTAGTGAATCAAAAGTAACCTCAAATAAGGCTTTGAAACCAAACCTTATGAGAACCAAAAGGTGACTGGTAAAAGTTAAAGACTCCTATCATAGACATGGAAGCAGCCCAGAGATAAGTAGTGGGACATAGAAACGAATGCAGCAAGCTATATCAAGTTCCTGAAACAAAAAGGAAAAAGGAGAAAAAATCACCTTCCATAGCCTCACAAAAATCTCCTCCCTGTATTCTTGTTATCACCATCATGGTCATCAAATCCATCAAAGCGGGTTGAACGGGAGGTCTGCCCAGATTCAGAATGGCCAAATCCACTGGAACGATCTGAACTAAAATCCCCAAAACCACTTGAACGACTCGAACCACCAACTCTTCCGAAGCCACTGCTTCGTTCTGAACCACCCAGGTCTCCAAAACCACCTGAGCGCCCAGAACCAAAACCACCAAAATTGCCCGAGCGGCCCGAACCCTGTCCACCAAATCCACCACCTGAACTAGATCCCCCAAAGCGACCACCCCCTGAATTTCCGTATCCACCAAATCCACCACCTGAACCAGGTCCCCCAAAACGACCACCCCCAGAATTTCCATATCCACCAAATCGACCACCCCTAGAATCACTGAGACCACCAGAACGTCCAAACCCAGAATCACCAAATCGACCACCTCCCCTATTTCCACCAGAACCAAACCGACCACCCTGTTCCATGCCATACATGTCCAAGTCTCCATCTTCAACAGCTACCTTAGGGAGCTAAAACCAGGAAAATTAAAATGACCTATATCAATAAGTTTATACAGAACATGAAAACTAATAGAAACTAAACTTCTTTCAAGTGTTTGTGTTGGAGACTGGATCTGAAACTATGGCTGTGTCAGCAGGACCCAATATTTGAAAATCTTGCTAGTTTGCAGTTATTAAGATTATCATGGAGGGAAAGAAAAATCCAAACCATTTAAAGATCAATACAGAAATAGTAGAGCAAAAGATATTATTGATAACTTGCCTCTGTAAATCTGCATCCAACTTCACGTTCAATAGCCTTAACCTCTCTATATTGGTGGGACGAATAGATGAGAATTGCACTACCTTTCTTCCCAGCACGACCAGTTCGTCCCGATCGATGAACAAAAATCTCTGATGAGTTTGGAAGTTCATAATGTATCACCTGAGCAGAATAAGAATATCCACTGAAACCCAATTCAGAATAGAAGTATCAACAAAACAAGTTTCACCTGGTGTCACAATACTATTTCAGAGGAGAGTTCTCTCTTTTTTTTTTTTTTTTTTTTTTTTTGGGGGGGGGGGGTTCCAATTTAGAAAAAGGAATCGGGCCTCATTCCTATAATTGCACAAAAATGAAACAGAATGGATAAATAAAATTACTCCTGCATGAAACAAGGACCATAAACATAAAATGTCTATACTCCAGAGGCAAGAAAAACAGGTATATTGTATGACATACCACAGATCGATAAATAAGATAATATTAATAGCTAAATGACCAACAGGAATTCAGTTTTTAGATAGTGGGACAACGAAACATGGGAAGTCAGCAAATTGCCTCTCCTTGAGCAACCAATTATTATGGCAAAGAATGCATCACAAACGCTTCACATCTAAAGAATAACGTAAAAGAATAATCACCAGATCAACATTTGGAACGTCAAGGCCGCGGGCAGCTACATCAGTAGCCACTAAAATATTGAACCGTCCATCTCTAAAAGCAGACAGCGTTCTCTCCCTTTGGTTTTGTGAGATATCACCATGCAACGCTTCACATCTAAAGCTCCTTTGCATAGCATATGCCAATCGATCAGCATCACGCTTTGTTTGAGTAAATACAATACATTTACCTCCTTTTGCATGCTCCTGATGAAAAATATTATGATTTTTTGTTCAAAATAATGGCACTATCGATAAGATCAAGTAACATAAACAGATCCATCAACCAGCTCTAAGATACATACAGTTATCAGGGGTCCAATTATTGCTGGTTTCTCTCGTATGTCTGATGTAATTGCATACAGGGAAATCCCATCAGCTAATTTCTGATCAGATTCTCCAACCTGCAGCACATATTTGATGTCAATAAGTTTCACGCAAGATTAGCACAAGGTCAAAGCAACAGGTGTATAAGCACATCTGTGTCTCACAAGGTCAATGGTAACTGGGTCTTTTAGGAACTTCCGAGTAAGCTTCACTATCCAACTTGGCATTGTAGCTGAAAACATCATTGTCTGATGCTTCTGTGTAATGTATCCCAAGATAGTCTCAACATCATCAGCAAATCCCACATTAAGCATCTGATCAGCTTCATCAAGGACAACAAATTGAACTTCCGATAAATTCAAGGCACCACGCTTGATCAAATCAATGACACGGCCAGGAGTGCCAACAATCACATCAACACCCCGGTCAAGAGTACTCATTTGGCGAGATATCGGAACACCACCATAGACACACAATGTATCTAATCTTGGGGCAGACTCAGCAAATTCTTTGTCAACTTGTCGAGCAAGTTCTCTAGTCGGGGCCAGTATAATTGCTAAAGGATTCCTTCCCTGTCTGAATGATAAAACAAGCAGAACCGTTCAGCCTATTAACAATTCATAATGCTGAACTGAAATAGGGAAATACTCGAGCATAAGATTGAAGTTAGCTACCCATGCTTCTCATTGAACTTAATGATTTTATCCATAATGGGAATCCCAAAAGCTAGCGTCTTTCCTGTTCCAGTTCTTGCTCGACCTATCATGTCACGACCCTGCATAGCCGGTTCCAAGACTGCCCTCTGGAATTGAAAAGGATTATTTTCAGTGACAAAGAAAAAAAAATCCCCAAATATATCCAATCAAATTAGGACTTTCTCGAAACAAACAAGAAAAGTAACTAGAAGGCCATATCTTTTTGTCTTGTATATACATAATTTAAATAATTATCATATTTCTGTAAACATTAACAATCCCGTGGAACCATGAACAACTTTTGTTCCTAAAAAGTTGATTTCTTGTTCCATTTCCATTTTCTGGGTTCAAATTGGCCATTACTCTTGGGACAAATATAAAGAGATCCACAATCCTCTTGTGCCCGCAAACCTACATGCAGTCATTACATATGCTGCTGATTTCGAGGCTCGAAATAGCAAGTGAATAAACAGTCCAAAGAAAGTTTGTTGCCTCAATACCGTCATATATATAAGAACACACCACAGAAAGTACAGATGAGGGGAAAAAAATACTTTTCTTATTTCCGAAACCAAACAAAAAACGTCATTTCCGATGCATACCTGAATTGGGAAAAGCTTATCGATACCCCTCCCTGCCAAGGCCGATACAATATCTTGCGAAATCCCAAGCTTCGAGATCTCAAGCCCCTCGTCGGCAGACCCATTTGAAGCCCTTCTCTCTTCGGCATCAGAATAGTCAGCCACTGCAAACCCAGCCCGTAAAGCCAGGCCCGAATGGAAACCCCTTGTCGATTCAAACACAGGCGAAGGCTTAGAAAAAGCAGTCCCAGTTTCATAGGCGCGAATATTTGGAGAAATAGTGGCATGAGAAGAGACTACAGACGATTTCTCATAGAAGAAATGGCTGAGCGCAGTGACAGCGAGCCTCTTCGATGAAGAAGAAGATCTCCTGATCAAAAGGAGGCTACCCATTTTTCTCCCCTTTTAGGAACGAACAGTGAAGAGGAGAGACGAGAAAATGAGGAAAAAACCCTAATCAGCGGAGGGTTTTTGTTAGGGTTTATGGAGAGCGAGAAAGAGGCGAAGGCAACTGCCCAATAAGAGAGTGAAAAATAGAAGGCGGTTGATGTTGGGGCGTGGGGGTGGGGGTGGGGGTGCGTGGGTTTATAGATATTTTGTTGCACATATATAAATGAAATAATTATGCACCTCTCCCCTAAGGTTTAGTATAATTATATGTAGATTTTTTATAATTTAAAAAGTACTATTTAGTATTCTTTTAAATTTATTTTTGTTTAACAAATAAATCTCATCATTAGTTAAAATTTACCGAATATGTTGATATTAACAAAAAAATTGAAAAAAAATCTATATTTACCCCTAATTGACTTATTACTAACTGATAACAGGTCAAATAAATCTTTTTATATCAAATTACCCTCATACGTCTTCACGCGTTAATGCATGTGATAGGGTATATTTTTACCTTTATAAAGGTAGTGTAAAAAAAATTATTTGAGCTGCAACAAGTCAGTTTTAAAGAGTAAATATTAATTTTTATTCATTTTTTTTTATTAATCTCAGTAAATTTAGTGAATTTTGACTAATATGATAACTTATTTGTTAAACTTAAACCAAATCTTAGAGGTGTTAGATGTAATTTTTCAAACTAAAAAAAATTTACGTATAATTACACCAAATTTCAGAGGAGTTGTGAGTAATCATCCCTATATAAGTTGCAACCAATAGAAAGTTAGGGAGGCAAGACTTTCTTAAGGGTGTTTGGGTAGGTTTATTATTAAACTAGTTTGGTTTCACGGTGTAATTACGTGCATGTAATAAATAATATATTATATTTTTAAAATATATTATAAATAAAAAATATATAAATTAATAAATTATATTTAAAGAAAATAAAAACAAAAAGAAAAGCCCACAATTTAAAGTATTAGATGACTTAAAATTATTTTATTACAGGTATAATTATTATATTTAAAGATTGGTACAGCTGTACCACTAATCGTCATCGTTTATGAATGTAGATGACATGTTTTTATTGATATTAGTATAAATATCTATACTAATTATAGTGTTTATAATGGAAGTTAATTTTAGGCATTTTACAAAATTTGCCTTTACTTTTGCATAATCCGTTTTTATATTTTTTTCAACTAAATAAACTAAATAAAATCTAAAATTTTTAAAGGGTAAAAATATAAATTCAGCATAATATTGACAATTGTCCTATCAAAATTTTAAACTATTGAAAATGCCGTTTTTGTCATATTATGTTCTTTGTTAAAGGCACCACTTTTAACAATATTATTATTCTATTATGATTTTTTATTAAGTTTTTTAATTAACAGTCATTAACAATTATTAATTAAAAAAACTTTTACCAATTTGTATCTATTAATAAATATAACAATTATATCTATTAAAATTATTTTTTAATTGATTTTGATAAAAGTTTATCTGTTTTGGTTATAATTGTGATATACAACTGATGCGTGCGACTTTAGCACAATCTAAAGTTTTTGGATCTTTACGTCGGATTTGGGCTAATTGAATGAAGGCTCTTGAGAATGAGGACATGCAAAATAAAAAATTAGCACTCCGATGGTTAAGTTAGTCCCGAATTTAAAAATGGATGAATATAAGAATAAATTATAACGAGAAATTATGATAAGAATGAAAATTCCGTATGTAAGAGCACGAAATTAGAAGAACAAAGTATCAGCAAGAGAGGTTCTCGAGGGTGGAAGGCCTCCGCCAGACAAAAGAGTCAGCCCGTGACACCGCCTAAGGGTATTGGGCTTAGCCCAATAAGGAAGCACTCTACAGCAAATTCGGCCCAAAAGGGAGGCCCATTAGGCTCAGCCCAAGAAGGAGCCCACCACACCAGAATCAGTCTAAAAAAGAAGCATGCCTCATCAAGATTGGACTAAGAAGGAGACCCAGTACGAAGGTCTGCTGCACCTTCCCAAAGCCAGCCCGAAGAAAGGAATGTGCCCTCAAGAAACTGGACTCCTTAACTTAAGAAAACTCCTTGCAAAGCAAGAGTCTTCACGAAGAGGAGTCCTCCATTATCCAAAGACGTGCTGCTTAAGAAGGGGATAAGATGCGACCTTATCCACTAGAATCCCGCCTTCCTTCTCGAATATATAGCTCTCTCCAAAGTCCCTCTGAAGAGGAAATCCTCCTCTATAAATATGGGTAGCACCCCTCAACAGACCCCCCCTCTTCAACATTCTAAGAATTTTCCCACTGCTAGTCTACCATTCTAAAATTCGTGATCTTGCTTACGAAATTTGTATTTCTAGCACAATGTTTTGTTATAATTTACCTCTATATTTATTTATTCTTAAATCCGGAACTAACTTAAGCATCGGAGTAGTAATGTGTTGTTTTGTAGGTCATCTTTCTCAAATTGCTTTCACTCAATTAGCCCAAACTCAGCATCAAGATCCAAGGACTTTGGATCCGTGCTAAAATAGCACGCATCAATTGGCGTCGTTTATAGGAACTTGAGTTAAAAGTGTGAGTTACTATGGAGACTCCCAGCAATTCTGCTAACAAGCACAAGACCGTGAAGGCACCCAGCAACAATCATATTGAAGGAACCTCCTTAGCACCAATTGGAGGGTCTACCCCAGTTTTGCCCCCTCCAGTTTTGCCCCCTCCAATACTATCCCCTAGGGTGATGGATCTATTAGTTAACCCTCCAAGGCGAAGCACCTCCTCGAATATGCATCAAGCGAACTTTCCCCAGCCCTAGTCAGCGCAATCCAACAGGTAGTTGCAACAGCCACTTGGGAGCAAGTGGTGGTACTGGTACCTGCCAGCTCAGCCCTGTGGTGGAAGTAGGCATCCCTCAAGCAGGAATAGAAAGAATCCCGCCAAAAGGAGGCGTTGTTGTAATTGGGGCCTCGCCAACGTGATACAAGGGCTCTCTCTAGCAGCTCCTTAAGAAGTTCCCCACTAATGGCTGGCTCGACTGGAGTGTCTTAAAAAATGCCTCCATAACGTGCAGCACTAGATAGCAGGAGTCTTAGGAGAAAAACAACAGGGGTGTCGCCTTCACAGACGCTGTGATGGCGGACGAGCTCCCTGCAAATCGTCGCACCCCTACTAGTGTTGAGTACGACGGGTCGACTGACCCCCAAGAACAGCTTTCGCATTTTGAGAACGTAACTCTGTTGCACAGGTATACAGACGAGATCAAGTGTTGAATTTTTTCACTACCTTTCGCCAAGGCTGCGTAATAATGGTTTAACCAGCTGCCTGTTGGAGCAATATGAAGCTTCTAGGAGTTCAGATCCTTTTTTCTGCATCAGTTCGAAAGTAGCCGGAAGCTTGGGAAGATGGAACTCAGCCTTTTCTCCATACGGCAAAAGGACAATGAGTTGTTGATGGAGTACCTACAAAGGTTCAATATCGCGATCTTGGAAGTACCCTCCACCACACAAGAAGTGAAGGCCAGCGCTTTATCGCAAAGACTCCTAGACGGTGACTTCTTTAAGTCCCTGGCATAGAATCCTGTTTCAAAGTTTGACACCCTCATGGATCCGCGGCCAAGTACATTAACATGGAGGACACCCAAGCTACCAAGAAGGAAAGTCATGGAGAAAAAAAAGAAAGAAGCTAGGGAGGAACCCCTTCAAGAAATAGCGCACCGAATTTAGGGACAAGAAAACACCCTTCCACAGGATCCATGTTGTTCACACCTCTCTCACGATGCCTATTACCTAGGCTCTTATGGCGGTCGAAGGAAAAAGGCTTGCTAACTCATCCTCGATCATGGAGAGAACAACCCCAATGTCCCAAGTTCGCCAAGTTTTGCCATTTTCATAATGATTACCGCCATACTACCGAAGAGTATCGACACGTAAAAAACGAGATCGAGAGGCTTATCCAAAATGAGTACCTCCTAGAAAAGGCCCGGGGAACAGGACCATACATCTAGCAAGAAACAAACAAGGGGAAGGAAGTGAAGCTCTCCCCTCCGGAATCTTTATCAAACGAAGAACGGAGGAACACCTTTGAAGGAAAGTTTGAAGTAAATGACCCTCCTAGAAAGGGAATCATATGAATGATATTAGGAGGAACAAATAGAGGAAACTCCCACCATGCTAGAAAGGCACAACTTAGAGAAGCGCACATCTCGACTATAAAAGAAATCTGAAATGTCGGTGCCATGGAGGATGCCCCCCTTATCCAGTTTGGAAGGTCGGAACATTCAGGGCCCAAGAGCCCCACAATGACTCTCTAGTCATCAAAGCATTATTAGCCAATTATGAAGTGGGACGCATCTTCATAGATTCAGAAAGTTCTGCTGACATATTGTTCGGAGAGGCATATGATCAAATGCAGCTAGGAGACACCCCTCTAGGAAAAGTGAATACCTTCCTCTACAGATTCGCGGGGGAGGTAGTCCATCCGAGGGGCATAATCTCACTCCTTCTAACTTTAAGCACCGGTACCACTCGAAGTACGTGTCTTTTAAAATTCTTGGTGGTGGACACCCCTTCAACCTATAATGTCATTCTAGGAAGACCCACCCTCAATGCTTTTCAAGCCGTGATATTCACCTACCACATAAAGATCAAATTCCCTATATCTGGAGGTGTAGGAGAAGTAAAAGGGGACCCCCTTCAATCTTGTTAACGATATGTAGGGACGAAGATCCCAAGGAGGCACCCTCCAGCAAACGTGACAAGGAGGCACCCTCTAATAAACACGATAAGGAGGCATCTCCCATCAAACGTGAAACGGAGGTCATCGATGACAAAGAAAATGAGAAGGCATCCCCCAAGGTTTAATCAATGGAAGAATTAATGAACATCAAGATCGTACCAGGGGATCCAGAGAAGTTCACACGCATCGGTTCTCAACTAGAAGTGCAACACGTGAAGAAATAATTGAACGCTTACGTCCTAACGTAGATGTTTCCACATGGATCCCCCAAGACTTAGAAGGGATCGACCCTAGCGTCATAATCCACCACATTAATATTAATCCTATATCAAGCTGGTGAAACAAAAGAAGAGGTATTTTAGGCATGAAAAAGATAAAATGATTCAGGCGGAAGTAGATAAACTATTGGCAGCCGGCCATATTAAAGAAATATAATTCTTCGAATGGCTATCTAACGTGGTATTAGTTCCCATGCTAGGAGGAAAATAGCAAATGTACATCGACTTCAGAGATCTCAACAAGGCATGCCCTAAGAATTTTTGTCCTCTCCCTCGAATTGACCAATTGGTAGACTCCATGCCTGGATGTGAACTCTTAAGCATAATAGATGCATCACAAAGATACCACGAAATAATACTAGCTCCAAAAGACCGTAAAAGAGTTAGCTTCATTATATCTGCTGGAACATTTTGTTCCGTAGCCATGCCATTTGACCTAAAGAACGCCGGAGCCACTTACCAGCGCTTGATGGATAAAATATGCCACTCTCAAATTGGAAGAAATATAGAAGTATATGTAGACGATATGCTTATGAAGAGTAAGGAAACCCAACACCATGTGCCGGACCTGGAAGAAACATTAGTTGTCTTAAGAAAATACCATGAAACTCAACCCCAGGAAGTGTGCGTTTGGAGTGAAAGGAGGGCACTTTTTGGGATTCATGGTTACCCAAAAGAGGGATTAAAGCCATCCCCCTTAAGATGAAAGCCATCCAAGACATGAAAGCATCCTCCAGCATCAACGAAATATGAAGACTGATAGGGAGGGTAGCAGCACTAAGCCGATTCATCTCTAAATCGGTAGAAAAAAGCCTGCTCTTCTTCAAAGCTCTTTAGAAGGCGAAAGATTTCAACTGGGATGACTCCTGCCAACAAGCTCTTGAAGGACTCAAGCAATATCTAGTGGGGCTCCCACTATTGGTCAAGTCATCTCTAGGGGACACCCTCTATGTCTACCTGTCAGCCACCCCTCTAGCGATCAACTCTGTCCTGATTCGTGAAGAGGAGGGGAAACAGATGTCGATCTATTACGTTAGCAAGGTCCTTAATTGAGCAAAAGGATGATACTCTCTCGTAGAGAAGATGACCCTCGCATTGGTCACCACTGCTAGAAGGCTACACCCATACTTCTTCTCACATTCCATTGGAGTGAAAACAAACCTACCTTGGAAACAAACGCAGGTAAACCAGACACCTCAGGATGATTGGTGAAGTGGGCGATAGAATTAAGTGAGTACGATATCTCTTATCTACCTCGAACTATCATCAAAGTCCAAGCCTTAGCCGATTTCGTCTTTGGGAGTGTAGGAACATCTGAAGAAGGCACCCCTCAAGAGTTATTGCATGTAAACAGGTTGTCCACCACTCAAGGTAGCGGGCAGGTATAGTCCTCACCTCACCCCAAGGAGAAGACTTGGAGTTTGCTGTTAAATCTGGATTCAAGGCTTCCAACAATGAGGCTGAATATAAGACACTTGTAACAGGGCTTAGAATGGCGCATGAAGTGGGAGCTTGATATGTGATAGCTTATTCAGACTCCCAATTGACAGTAAAGCAAGTCGAAGGCTCCTACGAGGCCAAGGAAGAAAACATGATTCAATATCTGAAGCAGATAGCGGAACTCAAAACGGGGTTTGAAAGCTTTCAAGTTGTACTAATCCCGAGTGAAGAAAACATCAACGTCGACTGCCTCTCCAAGTTGGCCAGCACTATAGAAGATTATAGAACGGGGTATATCACTATACAATACCTCCCTCAACCTAGAGCTCCAATTTACATTCAAGTTGTATCCTCCTCAGAAGATTGGAGGATCCCTATTATCCGATAGCTGGAAGAGGGATGCCTCCCAGATAATAGATGGAAGGCTGCCAGGCTTAAAGTCTAAGCTGCCCGTTTTCTACTACAAGGAGGGATCCTTTACAGACCCCCTACTCCGATGTTTATCCCAGTTAGAAGGACTTCATATCCTTTAAGAGATACACAATGGTTGTTGTGGAGTGCATGCGGGCACCTGGATGCTCGTCAATAAAGCATTTCGAGCAGGATGCTTCAAGCCTTCCATGAAACAAGACGCAGAGCAACTGGTGATCAAATGCGAGAAATGTCAAAAGCATTCCTCCTCCATACATTAGCCTGCAGAGCCCATGACAACTATGCTATCACTCTGTCACTTAGCATAATAGGAGATAGACATTGTGGGACTATTCCCCCTAGCTCTTGGTCAAAGAAAATTCCTGCTAGTAGCTATTGATTACTTTACCAAGTGGGTGGAACCTAAGCTACTCGCTCCCATCATAGAGACAGAGGTGATGAAATCCATATAGAAGAACATCATTTGTTGCTTCGGGCTCCCTTGTGAAATAATCTCAGACAATGGTCGGCAATTCTAAGGTCATAAAAGACAAGAGTAGTGTAAAGACATGCACATCAGACAAATATTCACATCGGTGGCACACTCCTAGGGTAACGGGCAAGTGGAAATCACCAACCGAGTCCTTGTTCAACAGATCAAAAGACGATTAGAACGAGTTATTGGAAATTGGACAGAAGAATAAACCAGTGTCCTATGGGCATATCACACAATCCCTCAAGGATCAACAGGAGAAAGTCCCTTTACCATGGCGTACAGGACCGAGACAATAATTCCAGCCGAATTGGGTGTACACTCCCACAGAATACTATAATTCTCTGAAGAAAACAATACGAAATTGTTGAAAGAAAACTTAGACCTTATCAAAGAATTGAGGAAAGAGCCTTCATTCGTATCCAAAGATACAATACCATCAATGCCCATAACATGAGGTAAAGACATGAAACTTTCAAGTAAATGACCTCGTATTACAAAGAGTAGACACACTAAAACCCGTGGAAAAGTTAAACCCCACCTGGAAAGGACCCTTCAAGGTGACAACAATAGTAGGACGAGGGGCTGATGAGCTTGAAGACTTTGAAGGACGTCCACTATCACGTCCTTGGAACATTCATAACCTCAAGAGATATTATACGTAAAGTAGGATACCTCCATCACATGCGGAAGCACCCTCCAATAAGTCCTCCCGAAGGACTCCCTCTAAAAATGTCCTCCCGTAAGGCATCCTCCAATAAATCCTCCTGTAGGACCCCTTCTAAAACTGTCCTCCCGAAGGATATCCCCCAATGAGTTCTCTTGCAGGGTTCCCTCTACCAAGTCTATGTCTGCGGACATTCCTCTAGGAAAATGTATGATATATTACATTTTTTTAGAACGAGGCATAAAAACTGCATAGGAGTAAGCTATGCCAAAACTTATGCAGGCCTCCATCATCAAAGGAGCCTTTGGAACTCTCCTTTTTAAGCCCTCATACGCTTAAAATTCATTACTATGCAAGTATATTTCATAATATAATGTTTAAATACTCATACAAGAAAAAAGTTAAGGAGGTATCCCTCAAGAAAACTAAAGGGAACCTGCCTACTCAGAAGCCCCAAGGAAGCATCCCACAAGAAAGCTGAAGGGAACCTGCCTACCTAGAAGACCCAAGTAAACATCCTTTACGAAGATTAAAGGGGACCCACCTGCCTAGCAAATCTAGGGGAGGCATCCTTCAAGTGAGACAAAATGTAGAAACACCATCTTGAAACTCCGGAGTAAGTCCCGCCCTATTTGAAAGGTTTTTCTCATACATCTATCTCCTCAACTGTCTTAACATGATGATTAGTTCTACACACATACATATATACTATTATAATATTAAATTTAATTAATTACAACAAATATATAATCAATTGACAAATAAAGGGTTAATGTTGTTACCTGATCAAAATAACTCCAAATATCAATGAAAATTCAAGACAGAATTCACGAGGAAGAGTAGAAAAATATTAGTAGGATAGTGAGAGTATAAAAAAGTTCGAGAGAAATTGACAAAATAGAGAGAAAATAAGAAGAATTAAAGAAGATAGTGAGATTAAATGGAAAGAGATGAACACATTTATATAGAAAAAATTGGAACGGTCTTTGGAATGGGGATAGGAACACATAACTAGCCGTTAAAAAGTAGTTGTTAATCCTACT
Organism: Sesamum indicum; assembly: GCF_000512975.1. Lineage (NCBI taxonomy): Eukaryota > Viridiplantae > Streptophyta > Magnoliopsida > Lamiales > Pedaliaceae > Sesamum > Sesamum indicum. Next base: position 1,984,329 of record NC_026152.1, read on the forward strand.
TTTGGGACGGTCATTGAGACAATTTTTGGAACGGTCTGTTGGACCATTTAAATATAGCCGTTGATGATCAGTTGGAACAAACTCAGTAACTCATAAAAAATAATTTAAAGGAACCGTTCCGATTTGTATCATATTTTGGAACTATTTTAAAAACACATTGCTTCTTAAATAAACCTAATATTTTTTAGCATATTTTATTAAGAGTATACATGGACCGTTCCGAATTGTACCTCATCTTTTAGTACATTTTCTAACGTCACTTTTGGGACATAGTTTACATCGGATATAGAAACAGTTTGATTGTGACCGTTCCTAAATCTAATATAGTGTTTCAAATTGAGTTCCAACGATTTTTCATCACTATTTTGGCACGGATTGTGGAACGGGTTTAGTAACTGTTAGTTTGGAACTCAACTTGGGACAGTTGGACCGTTCCAAATTTATAACAAAAAAAACATGTTCCACCTGAGGTCATGTTTCAATATCCGTTCCTCAAGTGTTCCAAAGACCGTTCCAAAGTGGAACGGGTGCCATGATCGTGTCAAATCCCGCTTATTTTTTTTTGTAGTTTTTTTATAACTGAAAATCAAACCAAAATTTCGATTCAGATCGGTTCGGTTTCGGCTAGTTTACCGAATTATGCACAACCCTACGTTTATACCATTACTTAATATATATTATTTTTTATTTTGATAACCGTTGGATCTTTTTTTATTAAATAATAATCATTAAATCTAATCAATTTATCTCAATTGTTAGATTTAAAAAGAAAATAAAAGGTCTTGATTCAACCAAGTATTTAACTTATATTATATATAAAATTCAAAATTAGTATTATTACTATCATTATATATAAAAAAAGTAAAAAAAAGAAACCTTAACTACCCCCTACTCACCACTGCCTACCCCCTCCCCAATTACTGCTACCCTCACCTCATCGCAGCGCCGCCCCCCCTCTCCCCCCCCCC
>NC_026152.1:1985335-1986430 GCF_000512975.1 Sesamum indicum
TCATCCCCATTTTTTTTTAATTTTTAATTAATTTAATTATATTATATTTAATTTATATAATTAAATTAATTAAAAACAATTTAAATATTTCTAATAATCATTATACTTAAATCAATTTAAATTATATTTTAGTTAATTAAGAATAAATTTAAATGATTATAGAAATTATTGTTTAATTTATAACTTATAATTATTATAATTCTTTAGTGTTTATATTTAGGTACATATCTAAATTTGCAAAATAAAATTCAGTATATTAATCTTTGTAATGTAATTTGTTATTTTTGTATTTTGGTTTTTAATATAATCAGGCAGGGATAGGATAATTTTACAAGATAATGAATAACCGGCAGCCTTTCATAAAATTTATATCCAAATATAATACTCCAAACTGCCCCTAAAAACGCCTTCAACATGGCTATGACCGGGGTCTTACCAGGAGCCATATATTTAGAACATAATTTTTATGTCAAGGCCAGTTATTATTATCCAACCTATAAATTTGACGAGTCCTAATTATTCATGATGCCAAATTCATGCTAGTGTAATTAACAGTTAGGAATCAACACATGAATCGGTTAGCCTATAAGGCTATCCATGAACAATAAAATAAGATAATAAATAAAATACAGAAATTAAAATAAAGCGAGTAAAACTTACAGTAGTCCTTATGTAGCAAACTTCTTTTATTGAAATTTCAATATATAGAATTACAATGAGAAAGGATCGCTCAACACATGAGCAGAAGAGAAAGAGAGAAAACAAAAGAGAGGTTTCTTCCAAGGTTCTGCCTTTAACATTCTAAACACCCGTATTTATAGGATACAAGGGATCCTATTCTACAGGGGTCTAGCCCTACACACAACAGTAGAAACCGTGTATTACACAGTATAATACTGATATTTCTGGAAAAAGTGCTACAGTTACAATAATAATTGAACTAAAAGTCAAAAATGAATAGTACAAAAGCCGAGATTCCCGGCCTCTTGTCTGTTTTGACGTCATTGATTACGTCATCTTATTAATTGCTTATTAATGCGTCATTTGACACTGATAATCATGCATTGATACCTTCTTTAATCAGATTTTCTCCCA
>NC_026152.1:1987166-1989251 GCF_000512975.1 Sesamum indicum
TGTGGGATATCAGTGTTATAAACATTGGCACAAACTTTTATAAACCAGGAATGTTTGTGCTTATCATTTTCATAATCTAATACCTTCATAAAGGCATCACAATAATCCCAGTAATTATATTTTACTGCTGATTTATTGATCAAAATTTCTTTATCTTTCATAGGAGAAATTCCCCAATCTTCCAAAGGTATAACCTTTTTGATAATCATTTTGTTGAAATTATAAATTTCTTTATTTGTGCTCGTAAAATGTGATATTTCACATGAGCCATTTTGAACAAGTATTTGTTCATAAAAATATCTGGACTTATAAGTCCTTGCTGGTAAGGATGAATTATCCAAATACCTTTGCATTAAAACCCATGGATCATTTTTCCATTTTAAATCTTTTTCTTCCAAAAGAAATATAATTTCTTTATGTTGGGTTTTTGAAAATCCAATATTATTGGATTCAGATTCTTCATCACCAATTATTTTGGCATACGAGGGACTATCATTCCCTTCAGTTTGAGATTGCTGACCTTTCTTATATTCCAAGAATGCCTGGTATTCAGGATCTTGTGATAAATCCATAGCTATGAGCTTTTGTTTTCCATTCTGAGATATAATCTCAGGTATTTTGCCTCGACCACCTCTTCCTCTATAAGAGGAAGATCCCCGTCCTCGGGAGTTCATGCCTGTCATTTGTTAAAATATTCCCGAGTTAAGAAATCTGGAAGACTATTATCTTCTCCCTTTTTATAGAATATTTCAAAATCGAATGGGGCTAATTGAGCCTGCCATCTTGCAAACATTTGTTTAGAAACATCATGTTTAAAATCTTTTTGAAACATGAATTTGGTTGCTTTGCAGTCTGTCATAATCACAAATTTTTGATTATATAAATCATCTTGAAATTTCAAAACACATTTGACTATAGCTAGAATCTCTTTTGCTATAGTTGCATAATTTTTCTGAGAATCATTCCATTTTCCTGAGTGGAATCTAACAAGATATACTTGTTTTGTTTCAGGATTTATCTGGGTTAATATTCCTCCAAACCCTATATCAGATGCATCAGTTTCTATGATCTTTTTCCAGTCTGGATTACTTAACATTAAACAAGGAAGTGTTTTAACTTTAGATTTTATTCTTTTAACAGCTTCTGTATGAGCAATTGTCCATGGCTTAGGATTCTTTTTCAGTCTATCATATAAGATAGTCGTATCTTCTATTAAATTTTTATAATAAGGAGCAATATAATTTAAACTTCCTAAAAATCTTTGTAATTGAGTTTTATCAGTTATTTCATTTGGAAATTTATCAGCAAAGTCAATACTTCTATTAATAGGAATAATGCTTCCTTTTTCAATGATATGACCTAGAAATCTTATTCTTGTTTGGAATAATTCCATCTTTGACTTAGAGATTACTAAACCATTTTGTATAATTAGACGTTTAAATATATTTAAATGTTTAAAATGCATTTCAATTGTTTTTGAATAGACTAATATATCATCAATATATACTATTATAAAAGTACTATAAGGAGTAAAAATATCATTCATAATCTTCTGGAATTCAGAAGGAGCATTTTTCAAACCAAATGGCATGGCATAACATTCATAATGTCCAATAGGAACATTAAATGCAGTTTTATATCTATCAGATTCATTAATTTGTATTTGCCAATATCCTGATCTGATTTTAAATTTAGAAAATACTAAACTATCATAAAGTCTATCAAGTAGATCTTTTTTATTAGGAATAGGATGCCTAATCCATTTTAATGCCTTATTAAGTGGTTTATAATTTATAACTAATCTTGAAATACCTCTTTCAATTTCAGAATGTTTATTAACATAAAAAGCAGTACATGACCATGAACATTGAGAAGGACTTATTAATCCTTTTTGTAAAAGGGATTCAATTTCTTTTTTGCATAATTCTAAGTATTCAGAATTCATTTGACAAGGTCTCGCCTTAGTAGGTATATTCTTTTCATCAAAAGAATCTTCATAAGGTAAAGAAACTATATGTTTCTTTCTATCCCAAAAAGCATTAGGATGATCATTACAAATTTCTAAAGAAAATTGATTTTTTAATA
>NC_026152.1:1992068-2019960 GCF_000512975.1 Sesamum indicum
TGTTGATATATAATTTTTCTGTAACAGGAGTAAATATTTCTGTTTCTCTTATTTGAGAAGTAGAGGCTCTAGAAGGCATAGGAGATTCTACCCTATAATCTATAGGTGATATGTAAGATCTCATTGAGTTACATTTCTGAAATAGTAATGATTTAGAATTTGTTTCAAATTTGATATTTACAGTTCCTTCGTTATTTTGAAGAATATCTATAATTTTATTATGATCTTGTATTTGTGGCCTTTTAGGTACAGCTTGTTCAATTATCCAGTTTTCTGGAAAAGTTATTTCATCCCATTTAATAGGTCTTCTTGTAGTAATATTTGAATTACTGAAATTAGTCTCAATTAATATAGTTTCATTTCTTGACTTATCAATCCTTTTACATTGTGGATTTAATGTAAATAAAGGCTTATAATATATTCTATAACAGATACATATTACTTCTGTTCCAGGCATATAATCATAACCATGAGTTTTAACATTTAATGTTAAGGCATCTAATATATTAATATCAGATAAAGATAATTGTAAATTTGGATATACATTAAAATAAACTGGTCCATGTGCCAGACTAGATTGTATTATACCCATAAGGGATTGTTTCCAATTTAAATTTCTACCATCTCTTAAAGCTGCAATAAAGCTTTCCGGTAAACCTTCTAAAGTCAAAGGTTTAAATGCAATTTGTACAAGTCCTATATGTAGAAATTTATGTGTTTGTCTGTAATGACTAATGTCCTTTTCAGATAATAATCTTATTATCATTTCGTCATTATCTAATGAGATAGATTCTTCAGTAGTTTTTACTACCTGTTTTAATCCTAATTTTTCAAAAGTTCCTAATTGATATATTAATCTCGGTTCAACTTTTGGAATAGTCCATCTATTTAATAAATCCAAATTCTGAGGTATATCATATTCCTCATTTTTAATATTTTTAATATTAGAATTCTTATTAAGTATGTTCATGTGATGCATGAATAAAGTCATGTGTTGATCCATAACATATTAATTACTACTACCATGGCTCTGATACCATTACAACCAGGATCATCAGGCAGGGATAGGATGATTTTACAAGATAATGAATAACCGGCAGCCTTTCATAAAATTTATATCCAAATATAATACTCCAAACTGCCCCTAAAAACGCCTTCAACATGGCTATGACCGGGGTCTTACCAGGAGCCATATATTTAGAACATAATTTTTATGTCAAGGCCAGTTATTATTATCCAACCTATAAATTTGATGAGTCCTAATTATTCATGATTCTTTAGTGTTTATATTTAGGTACATATCTAAATTTGCAAAATAAAATTCAGTATATTAATCTTTGTAATGTAATTTGTTATTTTTGTATTTTGGTTTTTAATATAAATATATTTAAACATAAAAAAATTATATTTTTAGAAGAGAGAAAATACAAAAAAATAAAAAATCAATTTGACCATAATAATTTTAGATACAATATAGGGGCATTTTTAATCATTTAAAGATAAAAAAAATCAAAATATGCAAAAAGCCAAGCCCAAACGCACTTCATGCACAGCACGTGCATCCCACCTTCCATTTAACTAACGGAAGGGGATTTTTTTGCTGAATTTATTTAAACACATTAGAAATTAGCCTTTTTTTTAAAAATACAAAGGGATTTTTTATCTATTTCAGAAAAATATAGAGGGTAAAATGGTATTTAACCTTATTAGTCTTTGAGGTCAGATTTGTAATATTTTTTAATTTCATGGGACAAAAATATTAGGGTTAATTACATTTTTTCATCCAAATTATGCACGTTTTTACATTTTGACATCTAAAAATCTTTTTTGTGTCGACTTTTCATTTTAAGTTTACAAATTTTATACTTTATCATTTATAATTATTTTTCAAAGGCACATGTGATATTTAAGGGTGATGTGATGTGATATTCTTTGTGTATACACAGAATGTGATGTTTTTCCAACAAAAAAAATCAATAAAAAGACGGTCATATATGGCAAAATGTAAATTTTGTGACGTTGAGATGATAAATTGATACGAATGATAAAATGTAAAAACGAATATAATTTAAATGGTGAAATATAATTATTCTAAATATTAACACGTAAAGTGCGAGACCAAATGTGCACTGCCCCATATCTTATAGGCCAAAATTGTGGTTTTGCCTATTGTTTCTATTGACGAGCAAGCTTCACAAAAAGAACAAGACAAGATGATTAGCAACAAATTGTCATGGATACACCAGATGGAGAATGATGAACGACTACTCACTACGTTTGAAGGGCAATCCGCGCTCGAGGACAAGGAGCTCGTCTTGTGACTTGACAGAGCAAGGCAGAAGCGGCAGGTTATTTCATCGAATAGTTTATGTGCAGTCCAAGAATCAATGTGCTGAATATTCAATGTCCAGGCAGACTCGTATATTTCACATATAATCAAACAGTTACCTCCAAGATTTTGTCCCTTTGTTGCCGGCCGCAATATTCTATTCCCAAAACCCGTCATTTTTAATCCGTTTCCAATCATTCATTCGCCTACACTTCAAGCCCATGTTTACCATTATTTCGACTGAGAGAAAAAACACACTTGATACCACTCTGAAAGCTGCAATCTTTTTGCATTTTCGTTGTTTTGGTTTTTGGTTAGTTATCAAATGAAGAGGTATAGGAATGGAGAAATCTGGGATTTTGAGCATGATGTAAACATGGTTGCTGCTGCTCATTGCAATGGGGGTAAAAATGATAGTAAGTTCTTGAATTATGGTGTTAATGGCAGAAAAGTCATACTGGGTATAGATGGTGGGACCACCTCCACTGTGTGCATATGCATGCCTTTGATACCCTTTACTCAGCCGCTGCCCGACCCTCTGCCCGTCCTTGCTCGATCTGTAGCTGGCTGTTCCAACCACAACAGTGTTGGAGGTATCTCTCTCTCTCTCTCTATATATATATATCCCATTATTGAATGAGTGTATGTTGTGGTTTGTTTAATTGCTTTCCCTTCTTGACTATCTTTAATCAGATTAGTTGAATTGTCAGTATGGTACGCTTGTTATCGCCATGGTTAATATCTTATTATGTCTTCAGTCATAATATACCTTCCCTTGGGATTTTGGGCATTTTCAAGCTTCAATTGTCAACTTGTTTGAGTTATAGATAGATAGTGAAATTGGTTTGATATGCATTCTTGGTCGTAGTTGCATGGACTGGCATGGAACCCCACTGGGATGATCATGCCTGCATCATCAGCGGTGACAATGTGCCATGCAATGATGGCCATTTGGTCTGACTACCATATTGCTATATGAATTTTCCACCATTCCTGGCCTGAATGTTGGCTAAGGATAGTTCGGGATGCCAGGTGCTATTCATGTGATCAATACGGCCGTTGTAGCTTCATGAGTGCGGATAACATTTCTTGCTTGTTAGCAGAAACTGAATTAGTTATAAAGGATATGAGGTCCTTGCTATTCTAGTAGTTGGATCAGTGGTTTACTGCACAAATTGCCTCGCCCAATGCCTAGTTTCGAGCCACAACCATAGCCAGGTGGGATAAACCTACTCCTTAGCACTTAGAGCAAGCAGTATTTGGCCCTCATATGGGTACAGCAAGGGCCCACTGTGGATATATGCATGGTGCTATAAGTGGATATATTTAGTAACCTAATTTCTGGAACTTTTTTCTACTTAAAAAAGGAAAATCAGGCCTTCAAAAGGTTGTTTTACTGCTCTATTTTAAGAAATCTGTTTTGTGTGTGTTGAAACTCATATTTCTATTGAATTAAAAATGCATTTAACGTCAATCTTTATTTGGTATTATAGGATATCAACGTTGAGGAAATACACTATGTAGTATTTCATTGGTTTCTGTTTAAGGAGTAAACTTAGGCTGTCTTCATGGTTATTCTTACAGAAACATGCAAGGAAATATAACAACCACTGAATCCAAGAATGTGAAGTCTGAAAGTTATTCCAGTACTTTATAGAAACACATTCTACCTGCAAATCTATTGGTTCTAACGAGAGTAAGAAAATAGTTTATAATGGTAAGAGAAGGCATAGTAAGTAAAATAATACAAGAATAAAAATGGATCATGGAATTTCTATAATAGATTATTCACCATTTAACATGGGGCTGTACTAACATTTTGAGGATAGAAAGTTTGCTTGATAACTGGCTACTTCATGTTGCCTGGTGACTGTTTACATATCTGGATCACCTTCAGCTTGCTCCAACATTTAGATTTCTCATTTTATCCGTAGTCTTAATTTATGTTCCAGGAAGGCGTGCCTACTTAGTTCTGTTTTAATCGTCTTCTCAGTAATGCTAACTCAGTCTTCTGTTGAAAATCAAGTACCTTACAGCTTCACGTAGTTATATAAAATATTATCTTACTATATCCATCTCAATTTGCATATTTTCTATTATTTTTTGGAAAACTTCATCAATGTTGAAATAGCTTGGCTGCAGCCAAACCCTACCCCAATCCCACCTAGTGGACAGTAAAAGCATGTTGCTTTTGTAGAGTATGCTGTAGTCCAAGATAATAAAGAAAGTATGTATTGGAGATTATGACTCACGTCTGAAATCACTCACCAATTTGCTTTTCTGTTTTACAGAATCTGCTGCGAGAGAGACTTTAGAGCAAGTTATGGCAGATGCTCTTGCAAGGTCAGCTTCAACTCGTTCTTCTGTTGAAGCTGTTTGTCTTTCGGTCTCTGGTGTTAACCACCCAACTGATCAGCATCGCATAATTAATTGGCTCAGGTTTGCTTCTCAAAGAATTATTTGTTGTGGCATTCATGCAAGTGATTTATTTTTATTTGCACATGGCAATCAACTTGACATCGGAATTAGCAACGACCAATCCCACAGCTTTCTGTATGGCCCCTGATATAGATGCACAAGATGCAAACACGTTATGAAGCAACAAAAAAGATGGTTTCTTCTGAAGGTCTTAAAAAACTTATATCAGAGGAAAAGATTGCTGGAGTCTCAATTCGTTGAGGCACCCTGAAAACATTAGGTTTTGCTTCATATGTATAGGCCTTGCAACAGATTTATGATAAGGAAACCAGCAAGGAAGCTCAAAATTCACCAAATTTTCAAAGAAAATAAACAAATGAAGTAATACTAACACTTACTAAATTTTGTTACAAAGCTTTCTCCAATTCCTTCTCATTTCCCTTTGAGGAGCCTTCATTAGTAACATCATTACATTTTTCCACTCAACTTCAATGCAACAAATACTGGGTGAACTTTAATTTCCATCCTCTAATATGTATATGTAATTTCTTTCATGTTTCTGTATTTAGATTGTCTCAGGATTTTCAACACCATTGTGCCATTACATGATTTTATATTTTATCTCATTAAATCTGATACTGTTTCATATTTTTCTTCTACCCTTAGAGAAATATTCCCCAGTCATGTTAGGTTATTTGTTCAGAATGATGCCGTGGCTGCTTTAGCCAGTGGGACAATGGGAAAGCTTCATGGATGTGTCCTTATAGCTGGTACAGGTACAATTGCTTATGGGTTCACTGAAGATGGAAGAGAAGCTCGGGCTGCCGGTGCTGGACCTGTTTTAGGTGACTGGGGAAGGTAGGCTTTGCAATAATTATACATACACTTGGCTTCTGTATAACAATTGACATATTGCTATTTGTCTTCCTTATCACTTCTTTGCACCAATATTTATATGACTTTATACAATTGGACATATCCTGTGAGCCTTATATAAATTCTGAACTTGACATGACAATCAACTTTTACCTTGTTCAACTGACGATTTTAGTCATTAAAGGTTTGGCCGTGACGATTCTCTGACTACAAGTATGAAAAAATTAGCATATCTGACTGAACAACTGATTTGAATTTTGTTCAGCAGCATTCAGATACATGGGGTAAACTTTGTTAAAGCTTTATTGCACATGAAAGCAGGTCCTGTTTTCATCTAGTGTTCAGTTCATTTTAGGTAAGGTAATGGCTTGAGAAGAGTCATATCTGACCACGCATTAGATACAATTGCGGCGCTAATACTTGTTTACAGGATTATATCTTGGATCATAACGAATTGAATGAACTCTCAGAAAGAAGAGGCACATAATGTACCTGTAATTGAATTGGTTTACAATAACCATGTGATTGGTCTCCTACAGACTCAAATCCTCCACTGACATTGAAATGATACTAGATGGATTATCAGAATTTTGCATTGCTTTTGTGGCTCACTAAGCTAAGCCGTGCTTAAACACTTTTGTGGCTGATGGAGAGGAAGAATTATTCCCCTTCCCTCCCCTTTCAGTATAGCGTGGAAAAGGACAATCAGGTTAGGCAATGCATGACTCTCAGGAATCTGGACAATGTGAACTGTTACCTATTAAATATTTCAATTTATTGTGACCACTTGAGAAAGATGCTGGTTATAAAGTTATTTAAGTTTGTATTCACCCAAATGGAACTGTTGTTTGATCCTGGTTAGGAAAATCATTCAGAAAACCTATTGAATATATGTCCATTATCTTTTATTTATCATTGATATGACAGTTTATTATCCCGCATCCGTTGTGCCAGGAAGCACTTTAACCTTCCAGAAAAATTGGCCCAAAATGTTACTAACTCAGCCTCTTGCTAAATGTGAAGAAGGTATTCTTAATGTGGCACTTTCTGGGTTGCAGCTAAAAAGCATAAATAGCAATGTTGCCAAACAAACTAAAATGTTAATTGGGAGGCGAGAGGTATTGATCTAGCTGATGGCAGTAGTTGTAAGGTCCAATCTTTTCATCTAAGGGATCAATAGGTTGTTAGGAACTACGCCGGCAGTCAGATAGATTTTGATACTTATTTCTTGTTCATTGAGGAGTCCACTGACTTAGATATCGACCTTTTTGCTATTGCATCATCGCATTCAATACAATTCCTTAATAAGTGTGTATGGATTTTGTTTTTAGTTAAAAGGTTCTTTGGTATGCCATGAAAGTTTTTTGGTGTTTATTTTCATTTTAACTTAAATAGTTATCCTTTACTTGCAGTGGGTACGGTATAGCTGCACAGGCACTGACTGCTGTAATAAGGGCTCATGATGGTCGTGGTCCAGAGACTACACTTACACATAGTATTCTAGATACACTTAATCTCTCTTCACCAGATGAACTTATAGGGTATGCATCTAACCCGTAGTTCATCACTATGAGCCATTCAGTGAATTAGTGTCCTTTACGTATTCAACTTAGTGAATTAGTCATTGCAACTGTATGAATTTGAGGGTACAAATAACTAAAATGTTTTCCATTCTTTGTTGGCGTATCTCTTTTCAGCTTTGTGTATATTAGCATACTCTTGATAACTTCTACCGCATGAACCACCAATAATAGATATACAAATATTTGGATATGGGTGTACATTAGCTTTGGTACATCCCTGATGAACTATGATTCAGCTTTCCAGGTGCATGTAATGTGTGCACTATAGATTAATTTAGAATAATATTTGACACTATAAGCATTTACTGCTCTTTGACACTCAAACAGTTGGGTATATTAAAGTTATTTCAGGTTGTCGTATAGTTTACTTCTCAATGTTATACGATACTAGCTACATTTCTTATGTGTGATGAAGGCTCTCCAAGTGCACTTTCAACATAAATGTTAGATGACTATAATATAAGGTTACAAGAGTAACTGAAATTTGATTTTAGGTGGACCTATGCAGATCCATCTTGGGCTCGGATAGCGGCTCTTGTTCCTGTTGTGGTTTCTTGTGCAGATGCCGGCGATCCTGTTGCGAACAACATCTTACATGACGCAGTGCATGAGTTGGCTTCAAGTGTGAGAGCTGTTGTTGAGAGATTGGAGCTATGTGGTGAAGGTGCGTTTTTTACTTAATATGTGATATCCCACGACCTAGAGTTTGTGATTTATAAGATATAATCTGATCTTTGTTCTTGGGCTGGCTAAGCATTACTGTGATGGATGCATCATGTTATTAGTTGAACAAGTTTACAAGTGAAGAATATTGCTCATGGATGACCTTGTTTTGCTTCCACTTAACGTGTACCGTACAAGTAAAAGATTTAAAAGATTGATCTTGCCCTGTTCATGCTTGTCTTTTCTGCATTATCAGCTCGTCTATATAGTATCGTAATCTGTCCTGCCTCTAATTACAGTGTCTATTAGAGAAGGAGGTGCGCTTCCTTTTATTACCAATTGAGAGGATTCTGCTCGACAAGCAACTTCAGGAGATAATCTCTGTATCCATTAACCTATCAAAGTCATTGTGTATTCTATGTAATACCAACGATGTTCTGAGAAAAGAACTCTTTTCGCAGTTGAAACCAGAGAATTACAAACAACACTTAGATGCAATACTCGAGTAGCTTATTATTTCAACCACATGTTAACAGCTTGAAACATGCTTACCCTCGGAGGTTCTGTCTCTATCAAGATAGATATTAAGGAAAAAACAGCATGTCTCACCCAGTCTTTCTATAAATACTTGTAGACTCTCACTGCTTCCACATGCTGATTAGTTTAGAAAAGTAGCTGTTAAAGAAAAAGGATTAAAGGCAATTTTCGTTCCCTAATTTCATGCCATTCTCGTTTTAGTTCCCTAAGTTACTAGGGTTTCATTTTGGTCCCGTAAAATTGAAAAAATCTCAATTTTGATACAAATTTGGTCGGAAAGTTGAGTCACTCGCCTGAAAAAGTCACATGCCAGGCATGTGACTTTTTAAATTGGGGCTTGCATTGTGATTGGCTGAAAATAAAAGGCTTAAAGGCAATTTTCGTCCCCTAACTTTAGGTCATTCTCATTTTAGTCCCCTAACTTCAGGCCATGTCTTACCACATCATCTTTTTTCAGCCAATCACAATGCAAGCCCCAATTTAAAGAGTCACATGCCTGGCATGTGACTTTTACCGACGAGTGACTCAACTTTCCGATTAAATTTGTACCAAAATTAAAATTTTTTCAGTTTTACGGGACCAAAATGGAACCCTAGTAACTTAGGGGACTAAAACGAGAATGGCCTGAAGTTAGGGGACGAAAATTGCCTTTAAACCTAAAGAAAAACTCAACTCATTCTTCCAATGTGACAGCACAGGTACTGGCAAATGCAATTGAAGTTAGAAACCCTGTCTTTTGCTTCATCGCTATGTATTTTCGGCATATTATTAAGCCTAAAGCAGGAAATCTTTCCTCAAGTGTTAATTGCAACTGACGAGTTCTGATCTATATCTTTTCTGCAGATGGCAGAGATCCTTTTCCTCTTGTAATGGTTGGTGGTGTTCTGGAAGCCAATAGGAGATGGGACATTGGTAATGAAGTAATCAGTTGCATCTCCGGGGACTTCCCTGGCGTTCTTCCAATTCGTCCGAAGGTGAGCATTTCTTTGTTACTTCTGGACCCAGTTGTGACTAATTATATCATATTTTACCATGCAAGGAAATGAATATTCAGGTCTTCAATACGTCCACAAGCTAAACTTCTTTAGATAACTGTCACAACTGACAAACTAGTAGATTTGTTGTTAAAGATGTTGTGGAGGAACCCGAAGTTATAATTCTTATCTAGATTTAAGTAATTTTATTAGTAGCCAAATGATGTTAATGCTTGGGCAATTCGACTTACCCAAAGCCATTCCAGCCCCTACAATTCCTGAACTCATTCACAAAACCTGTAAAGGATAACCCTTGGGTAATTTACCTTAAGCATGTATATGAATTTTTTACCAAAAAGTTATAAGAGATATGGCCAGAAGCAAAATATCCAAGGTACATGAACTGATGTTGATTATTAGGTTGGTGATGGGGGATAAAATAGAGGTAAGCAATCCAAGCACACTCCGAACACATATCATGCCACAAGCTAGAAATGTCTTTGATCTATTCAGCCAAAAAGTCCATTTTACAATGTTTGATGGGCTATTTATACTATTTCAAGCATTTAATTGGGGAGGGGGGGAGATCACTTTTACTCTTCCATTCATTATCAACGTGTGGACGCTATTCTTTCATCATCTTCTTGTGGAAGTGAATTTTTTTGCCCTTTGTTAAGTTCTTCCTCCATCAGTTGGGAATATTGATCTAAAATACCACCTAATCAGAAAGTCCACTAACTAGAGATCTTTTCATCACGTTTTTTTGCATTCCCTTCTTTGTGAACTAAGAGGACACACACTGCTTTTAAGTGTACTGGTTGATGTAAACACATTTTCTTCTCTGTGAACTAAGAAGACACACACTGCTTTTAAGTGTACTGGAAATTTTGATGTAAACACATTTTCTTCTCTCATTCTCCATACTATCTTGCCAGCCTCCTCTACTGTATGAAGAGCTGGCGATATAGTTCAAAGCCTAAGGGACTTGTGAGCACCTTTTTTCTTACCTATTTTCTGTTTCCCATGTTGATGATGCTTTTCTTTTATATTTTACGTTGGCAAAACCAGGTCGAGCCTGCTGTAGGTGCTGCATTGCTTGCTTGGAACTTTCTGATGAGACAACGTCATCAGGAAGCACTAGGAAGATAACCACACATCACTTGTACAGCAACAAGTCATACAAAATGTAGTGTACAAAAGAGTGTTCCTCACTGTTTTGACGTATGTTTGTTTAATTGTTTCCGATCTTTCATATTACTGAACAGGGAGTCTTGTTCAGAGGTAAAATTAAGGTCAGATTGGTAGAAGCGAATTTTGGTAGTCGTGTTTATGTTTATGTATAGCGAATCGGTTGTCTAAGTTGTTCTACCGGTGGCATGCATTTTCAATCGAACATTCATGAAACGTGAAGTCGATCTCTATTTGTTATTTTCCGTTCAGACTGTATGGTGTTTTCGTCCTCATTGGCCTTCTCCCCGGGGGACTCTATGGCTGGTACTCAAAACCTTCTGGTTTGAATTTGTTGATGATGATGCTATGCTCCATTTCTGTCTCCTTTCAACTCCTAATTTGAACTTCGGGTGTACTTGATCATGCTATGCTCTACAGGGGTTTAGTACAGTTTCCCCTTTAATTTTATGTGAATGTTGTGGAGAGAATTCAGTGATTAACAGGTTAAAATTACAATCGCACCCCTTTAAGAATTTTTCATTTATAATTGTACCTCTTTCGTTACAATTTAAATGAAAAATACGAATATTAGCAAAAAAATATACATAAACTTCCAATGACCCCTTTCAGCATCTCTTATAATTTATTGACATAGACACCCAATAGTATTTTTATATTAGATAAAAATACAGCAAGTATAAGTCAAAACGGTGTAATTTTAGTAAAATATTGTCATTAGATTAAAAAGTAATCGATGGTGAATGAAAGAAAAACTAATTATATTGTCGGTTATTTATACAGAATACTGAATGGAATATAAAATTATAAATTTATGTAAATTTTCTATCGATCCCAGTACTTTTATACAAAACTTAATAAAGGGTATGATTATAAATGGAGAATTCTGGAATGTAGCATGAGTTTAATTTCAACAAAATTTGAAGAAAAATATTATTTCATACTTTTTTTTGTTTTAGAAATTCAAGTGTAATTAATCCTACTTTGGTTAATGGGCAATAACGTCAATCAATTTCTACACCTACTCCTTGCTTGGCTCAAACAACTGATGATGAAAGAAAAAATTTTATGGAATAATTTTAGTTTGAATTCATTTTGATCCTTTATCTATGATAATATTAGATTTAGTTCTTTATCTATCAATTTTGCGTAAATTTCGTCCTTTTAGTTTAATTTATGACTCTTGCTTTTTTAATGATAACAACTAATACTCTATTCTAATGCTCTCAGTGTAATAGAAACGAATTTTTTCAATAAATCTAGACTCTTATATCATTTTAGGTGAGTATTAACTACGGGATGCGAAATGAATGAATATATATGGACTAAAATAGTTCTTGAAAAACTGTATATGAATAAAATTATCCGAAATTGAGTAAAAAAACTAAAATTAAGCAATTCTAAAAGTTATCGTACTAAAACTAAAACGGGTTACTAAAAGGATTAAAATTAATGACAGATAAACTTAAATGACTAAACAAATAATGTTTTCAAGAAAAATGTGATTGATTTTTTTTTTTCTCAATTACACTATATTTCTTCTCACATTTTTTATTTTAGTATTTCCTCTAATAAACAAATATTCCAAAACTTATTTTCTTTGATATTTATTTATTTTTTCTTTTTTCTCACACAAATCATCCACACCAAACATAGTGCTAATGCGAAATGAAAATAATTCTGGCATCTTAGTCGTCAATTTTTTAGAATAGACGTATTTGTCATAATCGTATTTTAATACTTGAATTGTAATAAATATACTAGCAATGATCTATCCACGTTTTAGTAAAATACCACGCTTTATGGATTATGGTGTGGGTCGGGGCTTCGACGACCTGATCCCGGATCGTATACGTGGGTTCTGCGGTAATGTCTATTTTACCTTTAATGAAGGGCCTTTTTGTCTTTTTAGTAGATAATAAAGGTAATCCCCATTATTACTCCTCCATTTCTTTTAAGTATAATTAATTACCTTAGAAGAAGGTGATCAGTCGTATGCTTCAC
Source organism: Sesamum indicum (assembly GCF_000512975.1). Taxonomy (NCBI): domain Eukaryota; kingdom Viridiplantae; phylum Streptophyta; class Magnoliopsida; order Lamiales; family Pedaliaceae; genus Sesamum; species Sesamum indicum. Next base: position 2,004,641 of record NC_026152.1, read on the forward strand.
TTGAATCATCGCCTCGACTCTCGTGCCTCCATGTGACGTCATCAGAGTGGTTCTTTACTGGCCCGCTCCTCCATATCGTAACCGATATATATACCTTCCATTTTCAAATTTCTCATCGGCTCTTCTACCTGCTAGAGTTTGCTGGCTTCTTCCCTTCGATCTCGAGCAACACCTCAAGGTAATATGTCTTCCTCTAGCCCTTCTAATTCCAGTTCTAATTCGTCGTCTTCTGTGACCTCCCCACGATTAAGGGGGGCGACCCCAGGAGGAAGAAGAACAGTGAACAGAGCATCTCTCATTTCTGCTGGATTAAAATCGTGTTTGTAAAGTCACACTTTTATAAGTGACTTATTTAGTTTTGGGGCAAAAGACAATTTTCGTCCCACAGCTATAGGCCATTTTCGTTTTAGTCCCATAAGTTTCTAAGGTTTCAATTTGGTCCCGTAAAACTGAAAAATTCGCAATTTCAGTCCAAATTTGGCCGGAAAATTTTGTGGGTCACCGGAAAAAGTCACATGCATCACTTTTAAAATTGGAGGCTCGATTCTGATTGGCTGGAGAAGCTGATGTGGCGCATATGTGGCGCATACGTGGAAATTAAAAAAAAAACCTTTGTAAGTTGGCTTATATATCAAAGTGTCATAAAAAATAAGCACGATAATTTATATATCCACAATGAAAAAATTTTATGATTTACAATTTCACAATCTTTGAAATTCTACATTTGGATTTTCCACGTTATATCACTATATCAATTAATTACTACAAACCTGAAAGTAGGAGTGTGATTGAGGCACGACTACATTTTTTGTATTTCTGTAACGGGCATTTTTTAATTTATTTCTTTTAGTAAATTCCTCGAAAGAATGGTGAATTATGTTATATTATGTAAAATGAAAACCAACTAATATTTCTATCTCTCTCCTACATGTCATGTGAGGTGGACAAATTAATTAGATTAACTTTTTATGAATTATTGCTCCTACATTAATAATTGCTAATGCCTTTATGTAAAAATTAATAAAAAATATAATACTAGTAATTAAAAATAGAAACGATAACATCTAACCACATTAAAAAGAGCAATTATTTTGGTACTTGAGATTTAGCATTACTATTAAATTAATACATAAATTTTTGTAATATGATCCAATTGAGCACCGATTTTTTTCATACATATAAAATTGATATATGAATTTTTGCAAATATTCGTATTGATACTTGAGTTTCTCCTTAATTATCAAATAGATACCTATTTCTATCTTAAAATATATTTGTAAAGACAAATATGTCATTTAATCTAAAATTAGTTTCTCTTTTTTTTTTTCATTAGAAAAGCATTTCTAATTTTTCGGGATTAATTTGTCTCCGTTTTACATATTTTTTGAAACTTCTTGTGGAGTTCAGATCGGGAATTGGATTCTGCTTTATGGTCGTTGTGTGACTGGTGGATGCTTATAGTACAAGCTGATAATTTATGATTTGAAGATTGTGACTTTTAATGGTCATCACGAGAGTTTAACATCTGTAGTATTTTTACTTGGTTTTATGTCGAACTTGGTGAGCCTTTTCTATTGATCGAATCAATGATTGTTTGTTGATAATATTTCACTAGTAGTTGAATCTTCCGTGGGATCTGAATGAACGTAGATATGCTATTGCCATTATTGTATAAAATAATGTATGTTAATTTATAAAATAGAATAAATAAAATAATAAAAATGTATAGGGGCAAGTGTTCAAGATACATGTGTGTATGTGATTACTTTAACAATAGCAAATTTGTATGTTAATACTTATTACAGTGCAATCTATAGCTCTATCCAATTCAAATGAAGCATAATACGAAAATCTTGCTCAGAATGATACTAAGATTACTTACAATATAATTTCTCAACCTGATCTATGAACCAAATGCTATCTCACTTGATGTTAACCACAATGCACAAGATGCTTGTTTCTGCATGTGGAGCCTTAGCCTGTGATTACTTTTAAGTTTTCTGTCAAAAACAGAAAGTTCCTTATGACTTTTCTTAATCTACTTTTGCTTCTAGTATGGGAAACATGGGATATTGTTCTAGCTCAATTTATGAAAATATGTAAAAAAAATTGCAATGCATAAATCAGTGCTAATTGTTCTCAATCACCGTTGTGTTATTGAGCAATATGTCGAAATCCATAGAATTACTTGATAATTCAAAACAAGGTCCTAAATTTAAAAAATGAAAAAAAAGTCACGATTAAAGAAAATGGTGCGGCTGACCGATTCGAACACGCGCGCCCCTAATGACAGCTTGCAACGACCGACTACAGAGACACGACCTTCACTTGTAAACGCAGCAGGCGTTCTCTTCTCATGGACTCAACCTCCAAATCAATGACAACAACTGGCAATAGATTTGAGGCCTCGTGCACGGCAGACGACGACGACATTGACTCTGGTGGAGGCATCCACCAAATACGGAGGCGACGCGAATGGTAGAGAAAAAGGCGCGATGATTGCTGCAATTTCACAAAAGAAAAGAGAGAGCAAATAAGAAAAGAGAAGGAAAAACAAAATTCAGTCAAAGAACAGAGAAGGAAAGAAGAACAAAGAATGAAAGAAGAAAAAAGAGAAGAAAAAACGAAAAGAGATGAAAGAAGAAAGAGAAGAAAAAAAAGAAGAAGGAAGAAAGAGAATAAAAGAAGAAAAAAGAGAATAGAAAAATATTTAAAAAAAAATGCTGCAAAGTATTTTGCTTGAATTTGGTTTTGGTCCATCTTAGAGATGGGCCAAAACAGAAATCCAAACATAGGGGTTGTTTTTTCAACCAGAAGTGCTGTCATGGTTGAAATTACAAGTACAATCGTATTGGAAGGTGAAGAAAAATTTGTGGGTCTCTTCAAATGGCCTTCTCACAATTTTGATTCTCACCAACATTGATATTGAGACATGAAACATTCGATTTTTTAATGCTATATATGTCCAAATAGTTTTAAGATGTGTAGTATTTCCAACTTTTTGAGTTGTGAATTACTATAATAAACACAATATGTGAAACTTGTTGGGTTATTATTTTGATGTTTAGACCGTATGTCCTTAACAATACTACATATTTTAAAATGCATCAATAATATGGCCTGAGTCCCCAATTTAAGCTAGCCACCTGCATGTCACATGCAATTTTCAATCGATTTAGCAAATTCAGAGATAAAATTGCCAAAATTAATTCCAATAGGATCAAAATACCAACCTTGGATATAAGAATATCAAAATTAATTCATATGTTTAAAATATATTTCATGCAAATCACCTAGATATAAGAATATGAAATGCCTTTATTCAATAATAACAATCTATATACTACACGAATCTGAATAATGTTTATTTGAGATAAAATCTTAAAAGAACAATATTTATATTAGATAAAAGGGTTAATTATATTTGGATCCTCTCTAAAAATACTAAATCACACTTTTTCCCCTAAAAAATTTGAAATTATACTTACACCCTCTCTGAATATTCTCGCTTTACGCCTGACCCATTTTCATTGGGATTTGGATAAAAAATACTGACATAAGTAAAAATAATTATTTAAATTTCAAATTTTGCTCCTTATTTAATAGTTTCATGTATATTTTTGTACTTATAAAGAGATAAATATAATATATATATATATATATATATGGAGTGAGGTTAAAATTATTACATTTTTTTTCTTTTATAAGTACAAATTATTACATGAAAATACTAAATAAGAGGCAAAATTAAAAATTTATATTTTTTTTTGGCTAATATTAATATTTTTCGTGCAATCCTAACAAAAAAGAGTCAGATGTAAATAATAATTTTCAGAGGGAATGTAAGTGTAATTTCAAATTTTTTTTGGAAAAAAGTGTAATTTCAATTTTTTAGAAGGAATCTATGTGTAATTAGTCCTAAATAAAATTATGATAACTTATTTCATTTTGGATCATAACTACCAAATGCCAACACATTGATATCCTAGATTCATGATCAATATTAGATTTATGTTGTTCGTGTTATAGTTTTTTTTATAGGGTGAATAGCAATTTATCCCCCTATAATATTGAAAATGAGCACATTACTCTCTATGAAAAAATATAGCAATTTACTCTCCTGTACTTTTGAAAATGAAGTAATTTACCTCCTTATACAGGGAGGTAGATTGATTCATTTTAAAATCACAGGGGATACATTGATGTATTTTGAAAAGCACAAACAGATAAATCGCTATTTGTTTTTTCATCAGGGGGTAATTTACTCATTTGCAATATCACAAGAAGATTGCTTGCATTTTCTCTTTTTTTATATGACTATAGAATAAAAAGTGACTTGCCAAAAATGGCCTTAACTATATTTATTTCTTCCACACTTTTTTGATTAATTAATTTTCTTATTTATACACATTTAAAGTTAATTCCTTTTTTAGTTTTCAATTAGTTATGCATTTTATTTTTCTTCTTTTTTTATTTAATTATATAAATATAATAAGAATATAAATTATGCATATGCATCGAGTATGTTTCAATCTAGTATTATTACAAATGAGTGAATTTGGTATTATGGTCTTACATAACTATCTTTTCGATATTCTTTCAGATTTTCTCATATATTCTCTCTCCAAATTATATCTTTATTTTCTTTTATTATATTGTTCTTATTTTTTAACTATTTTCCATATTTTTAAAAATTGAACAAAGAATATGAAAGTTTTATTTTAAATAGGGAAAAGTATTATTTTAGTCCGCTAAATATGCCTAATTTTAATTTTAGTCCAATAACTATGTCCATTTTTGTTTAGGTCCAGTAACTTACGAAATTGCTTACTTTTAGTTCTCTAGCAGATTTTCGGACAATTTTACCCCTATGCAACTTTTAAAAGGCAGTTTTAGTTTATATGCACTGATAGGGGTAAAATTGTTCGAAAATCTGTCAGAAGACTAAAAGTAAGCAATTTCATAAGTTACTGGATCTAAACAAAAATGGACATAGTTATTGGACTAAAATTAATATTAGGTATACTTAGCGGACTAAAATAATATTTCTCTCTTTTAAATATAAAGTTTACGCACACGTATAAAATATGCGACATATTACTAGTACATTTTTAATTAATATAAATCTGAGATTTTACAGTGAAAAAGTATACATTCTTGCTTTCAGTTGTCACGCCAACTACACGAGTTCTGCAAGTTACCACCTCAGACCGCGTTTTCATTGAAAATCGGCCATATTAGAGTACAAATGTATACTTTTTCACCATAAAATCTCAAATTTGGTCTAGGAATACATCATGTTATTAAAACTTGGATGAAAAGTTCTACTAGAAAATAGTTCAGTAGTTGGTAGGAAAAATTGAAATAAAAATAATTTAGATGGAAAAATAGGAAATTTTGCCCTAATGTATAGGAACAATGCAGCTGCAACTAAACCAGTAATAAAAGCATATCTATTTTAGCATTGCATGAAATCTTTAATTTTGTGATAGAAAATCTAAGAGAGTAAGAAGATTGCAATAATTGATGTACTTTCCGAAATTACAGTGCACTGCAGAGAGCTGAGCAGCGTTTCGCTTCTCTCTATGAACTGAAAGCAATACAAAGAGGGGGAAAAAGAAATAAAAAAAGGAAAAGCTTATAGATCTGAAGCTGATTTTAGCTCCACAGAGAGATCTCAATAGTTCTCTAAAGCTACTCATCATTTTCTTCTTCCTTTAGCTTTTACTTGCTCACTTTAGCTTCATTTATTCCTCGGACCAGTCTTGTTCTTGTTTGTTTCCTCTTTAGGGTTGTTCAAAACTTGCTGTGGAAACTTCAAGATCTGCTTCAACTTTTCGTTTTCCTCAAAACCCTTTTGAAGTTTTAGTCCTAATTTACTTCCTTTGGTTTTTCTTTTTCTTTTTTGTGAGTGAAAGGGAGAAAAGGGTTGCAATTAGGGTATGTGTGGGTTTGGATGACAAGATTAGCACTTCTTGTTGGTTTGTGGGTGGGGGGTGGGGGGTGGGAGATTATTGCTTTTTAAATGAGTTCCTTTTGATTTCAGGGTTAGTAGATTAAGTTTTCTTTAGCTACGATTGTAACTTGTCTGGAATATGAGGTTATCTTCGTCTTCTTCATCTACTACTACCGGATTTAATGCTCAGCCTGAAGAAGGTAAGTTGTGCTTTTAGTTACTTTTTTAGTTTTTGGTTTTTGGTATTGCATATGGAAATGCTGGCTTGATTTGCAGTGTTTTAAGAAGTTGTGTGAAGATTCTTTCTCTTTTTGTGGGATGCCAGGGGAGACCAAATGCTTGAATTCGGAGCTCTGGCATGCTTGCGCTGGGCCGTTGGTCTCACTTCCACAAATTGGAAGCCGTGTTGTGTATTTTCCTCAAGGCCATAGCGAGCAGGTTCCTATTCAATTAAAAGATTTCTTGTTCAATTCTTTAGATATGAACTTTGTTAGAGTACTGGTGTTTGAGTTTGAATAGTGAGTGCATGGGATGACTACAGCTTGGTTGAAGGTCACTTGTTCAGTTTTGTTCTGATGTAATATGTCCATGTCTGCTATGAGTAAGTAATCATCTGCCTGCTTTAACCAGCTAAACATGGTGGATATGCAACAGCATACGGTTTATTGAAAGTTGAGAGAGCCTTGGTGCGTTGTTGCCGTACTTGATATTGGTGATATATGAATAAGGTTAAATTTCCTTGCGAATGCTGCAAATTGAACTTAATCTAAAAGTGGCCAGTTTTGTGTGTCAATTGCTGGCCGCCTGGCCCTTTAGTGGGCATTTATTTCATCTTGTGTGGTAATCGATAATTTCCGCTTAACTCATGTTGATTTAGTACTTTACCAATACATTAGTTGCAGAAACTACATAATGGCACTCAGACGTAAGTAAGTCATGCAGGCCTGTTCTGAGCTTTTGCATGTCTTTGTTTAGAAAGTTTGGTGCTAGGATTTCTGTTTAGTATCTTTAAAAAGAATTGTACCAACTATCCTTCATGAGATAGTATATATCTTACTTGCTGTTGTTGGTTCAAAGACTAAGTTCGCTAGGGTTTGTTCAGAATAGCCCCTCAGGCATCTGGTAATTTGTGAACAGGTTGCTGCCTCAACCAACAAGGAAGTAGATTCTACTATCCCTAACTATCCAGGCTTACAACCTCAATTAATATGCCAGCTTCACAATGTTACCATGCATGTGAGTGATCTCTACTGTTAATTTATTCTTGTAGAATGTTCTCTTAATCACTATTATATTTACTGCTTAAATTCTTGACATTGCAGGCAGATGTTGAGACAGATGAAGTATATGCTCAGATGACGTTGCAACCACTTAGCCCTGTACTGTACTTAGATTGCTTTGAGTTTGTGAATTTTGTGCCCTTTCTGTGGCTCACTAACTATTGACTTTGCCATTTTGGTTAGCAAGAGCAAAAGGACTTATGTCTGCTACCAGCAGAACTTGGCACCGCGAGCAAACAGCCAACCAATTATTTCTGTAAAACATTAACTGCTAGTGACACCAGCACTCACGGGGGATTTTCTGTCCCCCGCCGGGCCGCCGAAAAAGTCTTTCCTCCTCTTGTAAGTCCCATCAGCACTTAGTTTTACTGGCATCTACTTATGCAACTTTGTTTTCAGTCGCTGATGTGATTAGGTTAACTATTTCTGTTTTGCTTCTTCAGGATTATTCTCAAACCCCTCCTGCTCAAGAACTAATGGCAAAGGATCTTCATGGCAATGAATGGAAGTTCAGGCATATCTTTCGTGGTAAGTTATCAAGAATATGATGAAAGTTTTCTCGATTTTACTTGTAACAATTAGAAATATTTTATTTGTTATTTTGATGCTCTTAAGTTGCATAATAAAGCAGGTCTAGCTTACCAAGAACATGGGGCCTTCATGTTGCCGTATTACGCTTCTATTAATGTATTGGTATAATGAAAATAACTTCTTGTTATAATTCCTAGTAAAATGATCCTTCAGTTTTTAGTAAGTAATGTCAAAGTGGTAACTGAATTCTGTGTTGCAAGATTAAATTGGTGAAAATTAAAATCCTGGCACTGGAATGTATGTGAGACATAATGCATAACCTAATGATGTCATGCATTCTACAGTATGGTGATGAGCGTATTTTCCTTTTATAATGGGGTTGAGTGTATAAGAGGTTATCTCCGAGATGAAACATCAGCAAGAAATGATCATGAGTTTGCTAATTTAGAGCTCGAAGGCTGTTAAGATGTTTTCAAATTATTGTGAGTTGCTCGAGGCTCGCTGGATCAACAGGATATTTTTCTCCTGTGAGACATGAATGGTTGAGTTAGAATTCTGGAGATAGTGCAAGCAAGAAAAACAAATTGATACTTAAGGAGCACGTGCTCGGTCAAACTGTCATTAATTCATGTCAATTGTTCGCAAAAATGCTTGCGGTGCATCCTTTTGTATTAATTCTTTGAATATGATAGTCGAGACAGGAGATGCTTGAAGTGTGAATGGTCTAATTGTCACGAAAATATGGAAGCCCTTTATTGTCTTATTCAGGATAGTATATTTGAGCATGTTAACCAAGGTGACAGATGCTTGAGCTGTGATTTGTTCTATTTGCCACGAAAATGTGGAAGCGCTTTATCCTCTTATTCAAGATAGTGTTAAGTAGGAGTTGTTATGGATCTTTCTAGGAAAAGGGAGGGACAAGGAATGGTTACCAGCAAATTTCATTGTTGTTAAGGGCATATGTCGCAAAGGTGCTATGGAGCCATGCGCACATTGCAGCGTGTGCCTTTTTAAAGCATGGTGCAGAAATAAATCTTTTATTCATACATCAATATCTTTTAACATAAAAAATGCACTAATGGTGTTCTCTCTTCTTTTTGTTTTTCTTTTCTATTTTTTTTTTATTTCTTTAAGAAGAAAGTAAGTTAAAGCGGGGCCATCCTTAATTAAAACTTGGTGAAACCCAATCTTCAAAATAAATTGGGTTCCAGCCAATTTTGTTTTCAGCCCAGAGTTGAAAAGGCTGGGCTTTCACCTGGCGTGCCAGGGCCCACCGAAAAAGGCGTGCTAGACCGCTAGGAGCAAGCCTGGGCTTGCGTCATGTGCCATGGCACGCCTTTTATCACTATGTAAATATTAGCCCTCGAGTTAACCAAGGAGCATTTGCTAGCACTTAACTTTGAGCTTTTCGTTGGGAAAAGAGAAAAAAGCTAAAGAGAATTTCAATTTTTCAGCTTTTGCTATTGAAACTCTAAAATTAAGCATGAAACTACAAGAAGATAAAAGCAACATCCATTATGTGCTTTTTGCTTAGACATTTTTGTAATAAGTGAATTTTAATTGGACAATTACACAACTGTTTTAATTCTATACTAATCTTACCCTATTTGTAAAACCCAGTTGCTTGCTTTTATGTTGCCTGTTGCTGTGTCCTCACCGCCGTCACCACCCACTGTTGTTACTGCATCTATCTGTACATTCATAACAACTTATTTGTATATACGGCGTATCTATATGTGTATCGATGCATATCATAATTTGTTTTAAGTATATATATTTACTAGTGTATACATATATAGATGCAAAGAAACTGTATGCATATATAAAAATATATATATAGAAACTGTAGTAGGAAAAAAAGGAAGAGAAAGCTTTCACATTTATCCCTTCTCCTAAAGCACAATTTTTTGTGAACACTTCTCTGCCGTGCTCAATACACATAATAGATGACTTGTTCTGCATATGCAAAATAAATGACTCTTGCTAAGGTTACCCTGAATGTTTATAAAGGTGGCTTTAATCATTGGGTCTGCTGGTACTAAAACAATATGGGATTCTGGAAAAGAAACTTTTCTCGTATCTTTACAAAGGACATTTATATACTTAGTGGTTTTTATCGTTTTTCTTATCATTTATTCTGTATGTGTTGATAGTGAGGGTTCTCTCCTACACTATTGCTGTGGTTGTTGCTTATTTGACATGCTGATCAACTTATGAAGCTGGAATTTGATTCTTTAGTAGTTAATTGAACAATTCATGTTTACAGGTCAACCAAAGAGGCATCTGCTTACGACAGGATGGAGTGTGTTTGTGAGCGCAAAGAGGCTTGTTGCTGGAGACTCTGTTATCTTCATCTGGTATGGAATATTATCTGTATTCTTGGTATTCCCATGCATAAGCTTACAGGTCTTGTAACCATTTCGGTTCTTTCCCCCTGTACTTGTAAGTTTTCAGTCCAGCTATCATTTTTTTCTCCTATCCAATCCATGCTTTACGTAACTATTAAGATTTTAAATGTGGAGAACTTATCCAGAGAGAAAGCTCTGCCAAAACTGCTCTAGTTCATTTTCTTGGCACACAATCTACAGCCCTTTTCTACCAGTGACATTATATCATTAAATGACAATCGTTATTCTGACTCTTAAAATGTACTCTTTCAGGAATGAAAATAATCAGTTGCTCTTGGGGATTCGGCGTGCTAATCGTCCTCAAACTGTTATGCCTTCATCAGTTTTGTCAAGTGATAGCATGCACATTGGTCTTCTTGCTGCTGCTGCTCATGCAGCAGCGACGAATAGTCGTTTCACCATCTTTTACAATCCGAGGTAAAGGTTCCATTTTTGTTTGTGCTTTATTAAGTAACTTGTGTCTTTACATTTCTGCTTTTCTAATTTCAGGGCCAGTCCATCGGAGTTTGTGATACCACTGGCAAAATATGCCAAAGCAGTGTACCATACACGAGTTTCTGTGGGCATGCGTTTTCGGATGCTTTTTGAAACAGATGAATCAAGTGTCCGTAGGTGGGTCTAAATTTTCCTACAAAATCACAAAGATGCACAGAAAGATGATAAAACTTCTAAGTTGATTGGAAGCATGTGCTTTCATGCTTACTGCCATAGCCAGTAACTGTAATTGCTGGACTTGTTAGATGTGAGATTGATGTATGATTTTGTCATCCTTATTAAACTTGAAATTGAGATTATGTGGATCAGTAAAATTCAAGAATAAAGATTTTAAACATAAATTGTTGAAATTAACAATTTGTGCACACGTTGTACTTAAATAAGCACACACGTATATACATGCATATACATTCTGTGATGGCCATGAGATGGAGAAGTGATTGGAGATAAGGATCTAATAACTAGCTGCTGGGTAGTATCAGATGAAGGTTTTCTAAATGTAGCATATTCCAAATATACTGTCACCAAATAACAGGGATCAATTTAAACTGATAAATGGCACTTTAAAAGGCAACTCTAGGATATATTTCTTCTTCAGCATGAGATGAGAGTTATTTAAATGAGCAAACTGCTTTTGTAGTGTTCCTATAAGTGTAATTGAATTGTGTACATCATGTCTGATCATGACATAATGCATCATGTGGGTGTATTTTGTAGCATTGTACCTCATGATGTGAGCACATACTCAATGGAATTATTAAAGTTATGGCTAAAAAAGTAGAAAATATAAAATTAGCAGCTGTCTTTCATGGATCATTTAAATCATTTTCCTTTTGATGCTTTTGCCATTGCTAATTGCCTTACTGCGTCATTATTACTAAAATGCTGCAGCATTCCGCAAATGCCTCTTGTTTTCCTGCTTTATATTAAAAAAAAAACATTATGCTTACAATAAAACATCCTAGGACCTCTTTGTGCTCATAATGAACATGAGAATTTGAACGGACATACACCTTAATGGATCACCTCTGAATCTACATTCAACTGATACTGATACTTTCATATGTTTGGACTCAGATATATGGGTACAATTACTGGCATAAGTGACTTGGATGCTGTTCGGTGGCCGAACTCACATTGGCGTTCCGTGAAGGTTTGTTCATAGCCATGCTCTTGTGGTCAAATTAGTTTTTAGTATAGATAAAGACTCGATTTTAACATATGCATCATTGTTCATGGCATGACTACTATTTTGCAGTGTTGATGTAACCTAAATTTACTTTCAAGTATATTGTCTGTGGAAAAAAATCTTTCTTGTAGAGGATTTGGCCTTACTGGAAGTTTAGCCTTTTTAAGTGAAGCCCTTGAAGAAATTTTTTGTGAATTGACTTGTGTAGCTTTCCTCTGTTTCTTATATCTGCTGCATTTCTGTCTAGATGTCAATTGATTGATAGTTTTGAACTTGATACCTGACGTTTCTTATTCAGGTTGGTTGGGATGAATCAACTGCAGGGGAGAGGCAACCCAGAGTTTCCTTGTGGGAGATTGAGCCCCTGACGACTTTCCCGATGTACCCATCTCCATTCTCCCTTAGATTGAAGAGACCTTGGCCATCTGCATTGCCCTCCTTTCCTGGTCTGGTTTATAACAGTTGGCTGAGAAAAAATGTTTGTTTCTTTCTTCCCATGTTGATCTAGATTCTGCTTCACTATTATTCAGGTCTCAGAGACGGTGATATGAGCGTGAATTCTCCACTTGCATGGCTTCGTGGGGGCATCGGAGATCAAGGGGTTCAATCGCTAAATTTCCAAAGATTTGGTGTATCCCCATGGATGCAACCTAGGCTGGACACTTCTATGCTTGGTCTACAACCTGATATTTATCATGTAATGGCAGCTGCAGCACTCCAGGAGACAGGATCATTAGACCCCTCCAAGCTTTCACATCAACCCCTCCTGCAATTCCAGCAAAATGTGCCAAATCTTTCTGCTTCACTAATTCAGAATCAGAATCAGATGCTGCAGACACCCCATAATCAACAGAACTTCCTTCAAAATTTTCCAGAAAACAGCGTCATATCTCAGGCTCAGATTTTGCAGCAACAGTTGCAGCTCCGTCAGCAGCTTAATGATCAGCAACAGCAACAGCAACAGCAACTACATGAACAGAGACAGCAACAGCAACAGCAACTACATGAACAAAGACAGCAACAACAAGTAGAACAGCAAGTTCAGCAATCACAGCAACTGCATCCACACTTTCAAGATCAACAAACCAACAAAACCATCCCGACTGTCTCACAGATAGGACCAGCCTCTGTGTCACAGTTCACACCTTTGCAGGGATTTTCCTCAACAAGCCAGCTTCTGAACTTCTCTGACCTCATTGGGAACCATATGACATCTGCCAATAACTCTTCCATGTCAAGTGTTCTAAGTTCATTTTCCCATGAGGGAACAACCAACCTAGTGAACTTGCATGGGCCCAATCCAATAGTCTCTCACTCCTCGTCGTCAAAGCGAGTAGCATTAGACCCTCAACTTCCCTCCAAGGTTTCTCAATTTGGAGTGCCTCATCAAGAAGAATTGGTGATCCCTAGTTCGAAGGTCACTGACCTTCCAGCTTTGCTGCCACCATTTCCTGGTAGAGACTTTCCAGATTTCCAGGGTGTGACGGATTCCCATAACAATTTACTATATGGGGTGAATAACGATTCATCGGCTATAATGCCAAGTGGGATGTCAACCCTTAGAAACAGTGGCAACGAGAATGGATCATTATCAATGCCATTTGCAACCCCTGCATTTGCAAGTGCTGGACGCACTGACTTTCCTCTTAACTCGGACATGACTACCTCAAGTTGTGTAGATGAATCAGGATACTTACAGTCCTCAGAAAATGTGGACCAAACTAACCCACCCCCTGGAACCTTTGTGAAGGTGAGTTAACATGTTTTCTTTTCTGACCATGTTTCCCAGATTCTTTTAGGCGAGACACGTTATTATTTGATCATGGTCATTTTCTCACTCTACTGCTTTTCCTATGCAAGAAAATTTAAAAATCATCGTTGGTTTTCACTTCTTATAATGGAAATACATGTATTTCTAGGATTTACGTGATTCCTTTAATTATTTTTAGGAGTAGGCTATTAATGAAGATGGATTTATGAAGTTGAAACTCTACTCCTGACCTAAATTTCTGGCAACAGCTTGGTAGTATATATATGAATCTTCTGAAAGCCTAAAGTATTATTGTTGATTCTTACAGGTTCACAAATCAGGGTCCTTCGGACGGTCGCTTGATATTTCCAAATTTAGCAGCTATAATGAGCTGCGGAGTGAGCTTGCTCACATGTTTGGGCTTGAAGGCCTATTGGAGGATCCTCAGAGATCAGGCTGGCAGCTTGTATTTGTTGACCGAGAGAATGACGTTCTTCTCCTCGGTGATGACCCTTGGCAGTAAGCACCTTCTACCATTTCCCTGATTTCTTCTGCTTTTAATATTTCAGGTATTCTTTGTGCTCAAAATTACGAAAATAAGTTTCAGCCTTCTTAATAATATATTCTCTGAAACATGCTAACATTTCAAAGTTGTCTTCTGTGGCAGTTATAATTCAGTTACCATCCTTGCATGGAAGAGTCATATGGTCTGAAATGTAACCGTATTGACATTTTTTCTAGTATTTTCTAAAATCCCTTTTCCAAATCCTTTTCTAAGTTACAAAATAAGTTTTATCTTTATCAACTTTAGTTCAATTTCGGGGGAAAAGTAAGGCGATTATTACATAAATACCACTAGAAGTTTTGGTCATATTGGCAAAAAATCCTCTGATTTTTGTGAAACTTACCTTTCTAGTTTCCACTCATGCCTTATATTACGCATTTCCCCAATCATGCTGTCTCTGGATAGGAATCTGCAATATAAGCCATGACTGCCAGAGTTGTCTGATTCTCCAAAATCAAGGTTCCTTTTGCAATATGTCTAAACTTAAGGGATGTATGTTGTGATCCTAAAATGGCCTGCATAATTTGCATCAACACTGAGGCATTTGCTGCTATTTAGTGAAGTCCAAATCACAAGTACATTATTTCCTAGTAGCCATAATTATATTTCTGTTAATATATAACAATGCAATTACGAGTCTTCTTTCTCAGCATAAAATTACCTTTCGTTGCAGGGAATTCGTAAACAGCGTCTGGTACATCAAGATTCTGTCTCCTCTCGAAGTGCAGCAGATGGGCAAAGAGGGTCTTGATCCTAATTCCGTCCAATCTCATTATCTCTCCAGCAACGGCAACAGCTGTGATGAGTTCATGAGCAGGAACGACCCCAGAACTAGCTTAAATGGGATACCGTCTGTAGGTACGCTCGACTACTGATGCCATTAGCTAAGGTACTCAGAAAACTATGTGGAACGTTATTTTGTATAACCCGACGAGACTCATCAGCCATTGTTTGGAAGATGGTACCTGTGATATATAATGTCTGTTGTGATCATTGAATCTTGAGATGTTAGAGAATATGATGCATAAAGTGTATATTTCCGCATGAATCTTTGTCCCAATAGAACTACTCTGAACTTCGATGGGAATTATAATGTCGTATTTTCATTGTTTTCGTATTTCGTATCGCTCAATAGTATCCTATCCT
>NC_026152.1:2019976-2022773 GCF_000512975.1 Sesamum indicum
TCTTGACTATGTAACAAAGAACTAAAAGTGGATCAGGGTTTCGTTCCATGGATGATTTTGCTTAAAGAATATTAAGATCTTGCAAGAATCAAATATTTATCGAGTGTTTCTACTTCTCAAGTATTCTACCCAAGACCACCGAATTTTCACGAAATTCTAATTCTTGAAATCAAAATAAGAAATTAGTGATCGTTTCCTACACTTGAGAGATCTAAAGTTTAATTGCTAAATTAAGATCTCATCAATAATTTGAGAACACGATTCCAATAAAAATAGTATTAGTAGGGCTGTGCAATTTTCGATTTACCGATCAAAAATCATTCGGATCAAAACTTCGATTATTTATATTAATATAAAAATAAAAAGATTCTGTATACTCATAAATGACGGTTAGTGACAGCGTCATATCAATGTTTTGTAAAACTGTTTGTGAGTGTAGAGCGTGTTTTTCTTATTATATTGGTATTATATATATATATATATATTATATTGTATCGATATGTCACACATCCACTTTACTCTTTCAATTTTCACTTTTCACAAATAAGTGAAATCACAATTTCAATTTTCAATTCCCTCAACGTTAGTAATAAAAATATAATTTAAATAAAGTATGTAATGTTAATGTGTTCAGTCGTGGACAGTATGACTCAGATTTTTTTCCCTTTTTAATTTTTGTTTGAAGTCGAGTCACGAATGCGACTTTAATTTTTTCTTTTTTTAATAAACTATATTTAGTGATTATTTTTTATACTTATTAATTATTAATTATAATTTTAAATAATTTATAATTTATAATTTATAATTAATAATTAATTTATTTTTATAATAATTAATAAAATAATTAAATAATTATAAATTTAAATAATTTACTAATTATAATAGATAATAATTATATTTGTTATTATTTCTTATAATTATTAATTTAAATAGTTGATTAATTATAATCAATAATAAATTTAAAAAAAAATTAATAAAAAAATACAATCAACTGTTACAAATATTATGATAAATACATACAAAGGTTAAAAATGAGCGCTTGTCCCACAACAACGATGGTGGGTTGGTTTCAAGGTCTTCTTATTTCATTATCCACATTTTATGTTGGCTTGTAATCATTATCATCCGCATTAATGTGCAATCTTCTTATTTCATTATCCACATTTTATGTTGGCTTGTAATCATTATCATTGGCATTAATGTGCAATCGACTAGATGTTGTAAAACTGAACTCCACATAATCACGATATGCACTAAATGATGGAAATAAAATTGGTGAAATATTATAGCTTAGTGTATATGGTTGATTAATGCCAACGCCAAAATCAAGATTAACATGTACAAAATAAGATTCTGCATGACTTGGCATGTATGGAGCTGATTGAAATCAATCATCTTGTTGTGGCGATTGAGACATGTAGTAGTAGTAATTTGAGGTGTATACGCTGTAAAAAGACTAGTTATATCCACTATAATATTATCATGTTTAATTGAACTAGTAGTCATTTAGCTACAACTTCTCCTTTATTTGTGGAACGTGCTTGAGGCATTCTTTGACGTTGGATTTCCTTTTAAATGCATGATGAACTCATGAATATTTTGCAATGTGGACTCGAATCTGTCCACCAATATATTGAGACCTTCGATATATGTTGGTCTAGGTTGACAACTTAAGCGAAGGGATTGCATCTGTTCATCCTGTCGTCTTTGCTATCTATTAATTTATATTATTTATTTTAGGCTCCAATTCATGCCCGTACAATCTTTACGGGAGATTTGATGTAGGCTCATGTCTCTAAATCCCGATATTTCTGGAATAATTTACTTCATTCCAAATTGGTGAAAGACCCACTCGAGATGATACATTTCCCAAATAGCATAGAAAATCAGATGACGTGTTGACGTCCATAGCTCAGGGTTAAAATTAGTTGCTTAGGAATGTGCTCTAAGTCCATGTCATACAGTTGAAAAGATAAACTGTAATAAATGAAACGATGTAAATTGATGTGCATTTAATATTTGCATAGATGTATGTAATGTTTTGAATACCATATACTTGATCAGCCTGCATATCATCCAATATATCTCTTATGACCTAGACAGTTGTTCGTACTGTCCGAGTGAAGTTGTGCTCACAATTCGACGTTGCACCATATGATGCTGCTAAGAGCAAACGATTATTATTTATTCGAACTTGATCATATTTAGACATTCCACAACAAGACTGGGGAAAAGTGGAATGATACGCGACCAAACCCAAATCTGTAAAATGATGTAAACTTGGTTAGTTATTGAAATATTATTAAAAACTATCTATCTACGTATATAATAAGTTAATGTTACCTGTAGCAACTGCAATGCACCACCAAGTGCCGCTTTGACTTGATGCTGATATTGCATAATTCCTGGTATAAAAATTGCAAAGACAACACTGCTTCAGCTGTAGTTCCTGGTTGCGGTTATTTCCTCTAATTTCGTAAGATATAGTAACGATATCAGGTTTTAGATGAATCAGGACACTTCAACCCATCTAATACGAGCATTGCAAAGGCACGTGCATATTGTAATACAATGGGCCGTGGTGTCTAGATGTCTTGGTGTGTTTCATAATTGCAATGGTATGCAAATGTAAACCCTTGAATGTATCACTAGTTGGCCGAAAACCTAAATATTCTTGGCAATAGTTCTGCTAGTCAGAAGTACATCTTTCTATATCAATTTTGGTCACAGGCTCACCATCAATTGGAAGTGCCCAGATTATTTGGACATCTTCAAGAGTAATTGTGGCTTCCCCTAC
>NC_026152.1:2022783-2030121 GCF_000512975.1 Sesamum indicum
ATGTGTTTTACCCCCTCTCATCTAGTGTAGTGATGAGATGTCAATTCACCTCTATAAACACCACAGAATCCCATATGGTATAGTACGTCAAGCACACAAACATGCAACTCATGATCTTTAAAATAATTCCAAAATGCACCATCTGCACGTCTTTCCTTTATTACGGCATTGAGGTCACCATAAAAAATATCATCAAATTTGTGTTGTGCTCATTGTGACAAAACAGTATCACCATGTAGAAATTATAATTAATAATTATAAAAAATAATAATTAGTTTATTTTTTTTACCCTCTCTTTTTGTTGTTGTCAATTGAAAGGAGATGGCGGGAGGGGGGGAGGAGAGGGGCGGGGCTGGTGGGCAATGTTGGGCCAACGGGGAGGAGCCGCGATGGATGAGGGCGGGGGGGGGTTGGGGCAGGGGGCGGGGACTGGGGATAGGGCGTATTAATATGTATATATTGTATTAATTTTGTTATTGACTCCCTACAACTAAATTTTTGGATTATATTGTCCCTATGTTATATATATATTAAGTTCAAGGATTTTTTTAATAATTTTTTATTTTAAATGTAATTAATTTTTTTAATAAAAAATTTCTTTTGATTGTAATAAAGTAAAATATAATTAATGAGTTAAATACTTTGAATTTTATTATATTCCACATACTCAAAGTTAAGTAATGAATGAGTAGAATAAATACCCCAAAAAGTTTCCATGAAAAGTTTTTTATTAATTTAGTAATAAAATTAAGTTATTAGCTATTTATTCTTTAAGATAAAATGAGTAATTACATATTGATTTTTTTAATACATTTTATTTTAAAAAAAAAGAATAAATATATTGCTAATTTTTTTCTAAAATAGTTTTGGTTAAACATATACATTTGTCAAGTTTTTTTTTAAAAAATGTATTTGAGTTGTTAGTTATATTATATTTATTGTGTATCTACTATATATTAATTTATACACCAGTTTTTGTTTAAATTCTTTAGTTATAAAAGAATATTTAACTAAAAAATAATTTGGTGATGATTTAGCATGGAATATACTAAAATATATTGAAAATAATATAATTGGTCAAGGCATGAGGGGCATTTTTATCCAATCTAAGGAGTAAGTTTTATATTTGTTAATTAAAAAAAGTAATGTTACATCAAAATAATTTAGAGGGCAAAGTGTATTTTATCCTATTTATTACTTTTAATTATTACTTCATATTACCTTCTAGTCATTTAGCTATTTTCTTTTAACTCTCCTATGAATGTTCTAATTATCCTTAATTTAAGCTATGTATCATTTTTTTTTTGGTGAAGATAAATTTCAGAAAATAAGAAATACACGAGTACAACACAATCATAAGTCATTGTGGGGCTTCACCTTCAACAGACCAAGGGATCCGTCATAAGCGAGCGATAAAGACCACATGAGCTAACAGAAAATGGTAGTTCAGCACTAATAATCCTCTGTTGAACATCATTAAGAATAGTACTAGCAAGAGTACGTGCATCGCGGCGCACATTCTCGACCGACGTCGGTTGCGCTCCATCTAGATGTGATAGACCAGAGAAGCAAGTAATGCTCTATAAGCTGCATTACCGACGTGTCTCCCTCTTCGTCGTGTCGAAACCCATGTAACATCAGTAAACCAAGAATAGTTAGGCCAAGGAACCCGCATATAACGTCGAATCTCAGCGAGGTAGTGCCAGGAATAGCAACATCGGAAGAAATTGAAGTTTTTCTATTTGGAATCGTGTTAGGTCTAATAAGGTGGTTGTGCGTCTCCAGAGAGTTATCATCGCACAAAAGATACAGGAGTTGCCCAAGTGAAAGAGCCACGGCTTGTCTAATGTGGACAGCCTGTCGAGAATAGCCAACCAAAGTACGAAAATGTGTCTTGGAATTTTGAAGGGCCCCAAGAGTAATGAAAACCAGCCTACCTTGGGCCCCTGGCGGGGATAACATAGTTTGTGATATGTTTAACATTTTGTGATAACACCTTGGTGAGCTCATGACCATCCTCCTCAGTAATCAAATATTTTGCCCACGAGCGGAGATAACCAAGATCCATATGCCGTATATCCCGTTCCCCTCCTAGGAGATTCTGGTAGTAGGAGACAAATTCCTGAACCATCTCCTCCTGGTTCATATATGTATGCTCATGTCCATCTCTGATTTGAAAAATATGCTTGGCGAGACAACATTGGGCTATTTTGCGAAAGAAAACCCGGTTACATTGATCCCCTCCTTTGGGTCATTAACGTTTAGCTCGCTACTGCAGCATGACTTGCTCTAGCCAAGTTGCTTTTGCTAGGACCACCCTGCAACAGTGTTCAAGGAACAATAAGAGGCTATTATGTCGAGCCATGCTAACCAACCTTTGAGCAGTAGCAAGAAACTCCTTTGCAAGCTTGACATTAAGTGACAACCCCTTATTACTCTTTTGTTGGCAAAAGACAGGCTTCAACGCTTTTAGCTTTCGCGTGACCGCAAACATAGGTACACCCACAATATTATGCTGCCAGACATTTTGTACACTAGGAATAAAATCTGATGAGAGCACAAGGTAATTATCAAATTGGAACATACCTCCAAAGCGCTGTTGAGTATCTCCTTACAAAACTAGAGGTGAATGACAGATGTCCGAGGTGACAGGCTATAATAGAATGATTGTGGCCATTGCTCAATTCACTTATCATTCACAAGGACTCGATCTAGGGGTTTCCATAAACTCCGTGCAACGGTACTGTAATTATGCCAGATAAATAAATACATAAATTTCTTTGGTGACATTCAAGTTGAAACCCTCAAACCCATTTATCCAACTTGTGCCAAAGGGTTTAAATTACTAAAAATGTCCAGATATGTGCAATGCAAATTACACAAGGACTTCAGTAATGTCAAAGTGTATCTGCGATAATTAATGTCCATTCCATTCAGGTAGTAATGCGCCCTCTAACATTCTTTTCTAAGCACACTTCCTCACATTTGTAGGTTAAATAATCAACACCTACAGGGCTAGAATGGAGCTTTCGTTTCCTCGGATGGGGCATATAACCGTTCATGAGGGCGTCCCGATCCCAATCCCAGCTATGGAACCAACTTCCTTTCGATGACGAATAAATGACAACATACCAATTTCCGTTTGCCGCAGCAACAAGATAATCTCTTAGGAGAGAGCAAAAAAGAAACAACCAACTTATGGAGAGAGGAGAGAATTGGGGTACAGAGGAAAAGAGAGTGGAGAAGAAGAGGGTGTAATGGGTCGGTCACACACAGATGAGCCTCAGCCTCTCTCAATCCCCTCAAACCAAACAACTCTTTGAGAAAGGCATCAGGATCAGGTCAAACATTACCATAGGAAAGGAATTCAAATATCTCAATGGTGAAGGGATTTGAAACTCATTACAATATCACCAAAAATAGTTCAAACTACGAATTTAAGATCCCTTGTAATGTTGTTATTAGCCAAACAAAGTATTATCATGAATTTGAAATCCTTAATTTCAAACAGAGTCTAAGGTAATCTAACTTATTTCCAGAAGACACAAATCACATAACTGGTGCTTCTCTGATCATAACTTGCCACAGAGCGAAAGCTACTGCTTTACAATGAGTTACTATCCAGGAAGTTACATACGAGAGATCAACAGCGGGACAGAAAACGGGTTGTCCTCACCCATGACGGGCTGGAACAGATCCAGCTCCCCATACCTCTCCAAGACACGCATCCGGCAGTCCTCAGCTGCCATTAGACCGGTGGAGTAGGCACCGTGGACCGATCCTGGATAATCAGTACTTGTAGCTTCCCCAGCAAAAAATAGGTTATCCACCGGGATCCTTAGCCTCTCGTATAGATCATGGGGTTTCCCAACTCTGTCGTAGCTGTAGGACCCCAGTGAACTTTTGTCCGTTCCCCAATGTGAAACAAGGTACTGGATCTGCAAGATTCACACAGGAGATGTCGTGTCAAAACTTTTACAAGGTTATTGAAAATAAAAGGAGTATTTCTTACAATGACAATGACAAGGGTAAATAAGGTACAAAAATGTGACATTTTAGATTCTGCGCGGGTCATCTGACCTCAGGATAAATTTGTCATGCAAAAACATGACTATGAAAATGGAGGACAATTTTTAAGATCGAAGGATTTCTTGCAATATACCAACACCTCAAGCGGTGCCAAAGTAATTATCCCCAAGTTATATTGAAGAAACTTAATAGCACAAGAATCCTAGGACATGGTACTAGAAGCTCATTCTTGGAGTAACCGATCCTAGAGAGAGCTAATTGCCATCCCATAGCTAAGTGAGGCACTCCATTTCAGGCATTTGTATCTATAGAAACAACATAAAGCATTGCTATGGAAATTGAGAATGCAAAAATACCGGTGCGAAAGCATTTGGAAGGATTCTTTTGAGTTGCGTAAAAGCAAAATTAGCTGCTGCTTCATCCGACAATTTCTCAATGTCACGGGCCAGTCTCCCTGCAGGCATGTAAACAAGGACCGAATGACCGGTGGCCTTGTGCAGATTAAGAAAATAACTGCACTCATAAGAAGTCTCTGCGACAACTCCCAAGAACTCTACATTTGGCCAAAAGACCTTCTCGAAGTGCAAAACTATCTTGTTCTCAATCCCGACTCCAAGGTCATCAATGGCCGCTTCCTTCCACTCAGGTAATCTCGGCTCAAACTTTATGCAATTTGACTTTAGAACTCCAAGAGGAACAGCAACAATGACAGCATCTGCTAGAAATGTTCTCCCATCTTCTACGGTTACCTTCACTCCGTTGTGATGTCTAAGTATTTTCGTCACTCTAAAAGATAACATACAAAAAAAAAGAAAAGCAAGCTTAGAATCCAATTGAATGAGAAAGGGTCATCGACAATGGTAATTAAACATCATGTACCTGTGGCCCAAGCGGATGTCAAGACCTTTAGCAAGGGTATTAATAACGGGAATATATCCCCGGACCATTAGCCCATGTCCACCAGGAAGCAACTCTTCCTATAAAGAATATAGTGAAAAAAATGTCATTAAGGACAAATTATCAAGCAAACTACATGCTCACATTCTTAAATTCCATAAGAGCACTCGACAAATAGAACATATGTATACTAGAAACTAAGAAGGGACCCTTTATCAAATCTAAAATCCGAGCTCTTTTGCTTTTCCTTATCTCTAAAGGGGCGTAAGCAATCTACTTGTTGGGAGGGATCCATTCACTTGCATTCTTGCCAGCATTACAAAAGCTCTGGTCTTACTGCCCTTACTATCCTCAGTTACATCTTAGGACAAAAATACCAGATGTGAGTTTAGGGATTGTTTCAGAGGGCAAGTTCGCGTCTCAAGTGTTTTCTGAGGGAAAAGATAGCATATAACAGAACACCCACAAGAATTAGGATCATTTCTGTCAAAAAAGATTACTCCGCCTACTCGAACAAAATCCAATATCTTACGTGAAAAAATTTCAAATTGAAGGACAAAAATCACAGTTGCTTAGCAACCTGGTCCCAGCACTTAAGTGATATGGTATCAGCATCTGCAGCAAACCAGCCTTCCATTCTGCAAAGGTACCACTGCAACACCTTATGACCAAGCCCCTCCAACCTACCATGGGGAGGAGATCCTTTAAGATCTTTCTTAGAGAGACATAATAGAACAATTGATCATTATATAAATGTTGCACCAGCAGAACCTTAAATCTGGTCTTCTCTCGAAAACAATTGAGATGGCATCTTGTACGGACATGTCCTCGCTAAATTCCTGTCTTACAAGATCCGTCTACAGAGAATAAAGTTAAAAACAAATTAGAAATATAAACAGCAGAATAAAGCCCAAGATATATATCTGTCTATACATATAATAAATCCTCTCCATGGGGGAAGTACAAAGGAGTGGGGGAAGAGATAAAAGGACATGCCTCTTTCAAGATGCTCTCAAATATTACGCCAACCTTTGAGACTAAGCCCTGAGGAACTTGATTCCCATCCATATCAAAAAGGGCATAACTGAAAGTAGCAGATATTAGCTTTCAATTGCTCAAACAAGTTGATGCTAGAAAAATATAATAAAAAATCCAATATATTTAAATCTAAGAAATTTCACCATTTAAAACACATTATTAGTTTTTCAAAAGATGAAAAGAAAAATAAAAAAAATATAAGCAAAAGATCATAGACTGTGTCTTCTAATCTATTGAATCAAATTAAAAAAATTGCAAAAATAATACACAAAGAAGCTTATCCATGACGCTGAATAGGTAGTTTCAAGGTTCAGAAATGCACAGCATTAAGTCAATGCTCCAAGGTCAATGAAACGATGTGTGAAGAATAAGAACTTAGCATATCATCCTGAAACAAGCACACTGATCCAAAAAAAATCAACAAAACCACCTTTCCAAGTCATGGTCGTATAAAACTGAGTTGTCCCCACTAGTACGATAAAGTGGAAGTCCCAGTCTTCCGATAACAGGCGCCAAAGGATTCTCCTTGCAAACACCGTGTAACCTGAAACATGGATGTTCAGATAGTAACCAGCAGGACTCCCAGATGCATATAAAGACTCAAAAAACACATGATGGACAAAATGAGAGAACATGCATCTTTCAAGAGCATTGTGACAAAAGGCAAATGGCGTCAGCGAGGCTTTTCACATGTTTCTTGGTGTTGGAGTGTGCCGCACAAGTTTCAATAACAATATTAAAGATATAATAAAAACTAGTAGATAAAAAGAATCATGAAAGGAGACTTGAGATCCAGATGGCACAGACGTGCCATATGAACGCCTTTTAAAACACTGACCGATAGCACAACAATTACCATGAAGCTCCCAAGTCAACTGGAAAACCAAATGAATAATCAGTGTGCACTCTTCCACCGATTCTATCACGTGATTCCAACAAGATAACCTGCAAAGTTTTATTTCTTCAAGACTAATATCCTTAAACAGCCAAGCTGTGCTCGAAGAAACACCCCTCAAGTATATACCTGAAATGAGGCATCATGAAGAGCTCGGGCTGCTGCAATGCCAGCAAATCCAGCACCGATGACAATAACAGACGGTGAGCCAGTGGGCCTCCTCCCTGAGGTGGAATAGCAAAGAGCTACAAAATACAAATTTTTACTCAATAACCTTTAAGATAGATTACATCTTATATATACTTATTTTCCCCGGAAACACATGAGAGGTTGTTATTCCAGGTTTTTCATTCATTACTATAAAAATTTGAGTCAATAAACAAAATCCTTATAATGGTAAGAAAGTATGAGAGCAAGTGATGGAAGGAAACAGTTACTGACGGCCACGACATGCACCTAGAATCAAACATCAATACTAT
>NC_026152.1:2030236-2071975 GCF_000512975.1 Sesamum indicum
CAAAAAATTGAATCAGAAAAGGGTAGAATGAGCTTCCAATTAAGACAGGCATTTTGGACCCAGACAATAATAATTATTAAAAAAGAATTAAAGAATTGAATCAACACACATGAACTTTTTCTACAATTTCTGCTATTTACAACAAATCACAAGAGCTTTGCTTGCATCTCAAATCGAATACAACAAATCATAGCAGGTAAAGCAATTCTATTTTTTGGATCTTCTCAAAATCTCACAACCACCCTCTCGCATGCCCTCCAGAGATCATAACAAGAATTTGATGCATGCCAAATATATTGCTTGATATATAACAAATACAAATCCCCGAACCAACCAAGCATCATTGAGCATCTTCAGTCACAAATTTATTTAATTACACAAAAGAAGAGATCAACATCATGTCCAAAAAACTAAAATCCCACCTCTTTGCAGTTGGCGATCACTCCTGTCCCTAGACGCCATATGGCAGCGGAGATTTAACGACCAAAAACAATACTAAAATCCGTAAAATTAACCGACAATTGGATCGAATTCAATCTCAGTAAGAGCTTGGATAATCTGAGCAACAAGATGAACAATAAAAACGTATTGAATTTAAAGTAATGGAGGATGAAAGTGATGAAATGGTCGGAATTGGAAGAGGAACCCAGCTTTACCAACCCACTCATGCGTCTTCAGAAACCTACTCCACCTTCGGATCAGATAATCAAAAACCCCAAAAAGAACAAAACAAGAATCCAATTCGAATCAAGAAAACCCAACTGATTAAATTAGGGATTTCAAGAATTGAAGGGCAGAAAATACCCAATTGGGGTTCTGAGGAAGATCAGAAAATTGAAGAGACAGAGAGTATGATGGTTTGGACTGCAAAAAGTGAAAAATAACTACTATATGTTGGGTGCGTTTATAGAATGATGCGATGCAAGTTGCATACGTATTTGGTATTGTGTGTCAATATTCATTAAAAAAAATGAAAATAAAAAAGCATTGATATATTTGTATATATTATGTTGAAAGTAATGTTTGTACTTTTCAAGTTCTGCTCGTACTTATTCTTTTGTTTTCAATATTTGTTTTTTATTAGTATTTCAATATTTAATTTTTATTGAGTCTGTTGCCAACTAAAATTCAAAGTGACTTAGTTTTCTTCTTTAGCTATTCTTTATATATAGTTTCACATCTCTGTAATTTTAGAACGAGAGAGTTTAGATGAATAAAGTACTTGAGTTTTTGGATGAATAAAGCTTAGTTTTTTCTTCTCTAATTTATTGCCATAAATATACTCTATTCCCCACACTTCAAATTTTAACATATTATATGCAGTACTTGCGCGCTTATAATTCAAATTTTATAAATAAAAATCAATATACTTAAAAAGCAGAGTAAGTGATGAATATAAATAAAAATACAGAATAAATATGTTAATATATTGGCAGCTAGAAGATGGCGTGGACCATCGATAAATTAGTGATTATATTCGTATAAATAATTTAAAGGTGTAATTGATATTTTAAAATTTGATATTGCAGTATCACAAATTGCTAGTTGTAAGTGAAAATTGACGTTGTTTTTATATTACCTAGTCATTGTGGCACGCCGCTTCTGCATGCATATAATGAATATTTTTTCATGCTTTAAAATGCATTATTATAAATAAGAGTAAAATATATAAATCAGTACATTGCATTATATTAAAAAGGAAAGAAAGAAAAAAAAAATTTAAGTTCAAGTAAATTTTAAAAATAGTGCAACAATGTCACTAACCATCGTTCGTGAGCATTGATGGCTTTTCTTTTTTATATACTAGTCGTTATGACACATCATTCCCGCGTGTATATAATAAATATTCTTTCACGCTTTAAAATATATTATACATAAGAGTAAAATATATAAATCGATATAAATTAAAAAAAAAAACTAATTTATGAGTTAATGTAAAATTTAAGAAGTTGAATAAGTAGATATCTTATTAGTTAAAGGGCATTTTTGACTTTACAAAAAATTGGTGCGACGGTGTCATTAATCGCCATTTGTGAGTGTGGAAGGCATTTTCTTTTTATAATAGTATAAATACTAGTTGTTGTGGCACGTTGTTTCTACGTGCATATAATAAATAATCTTCCATATTTTAAAATATATTATACATAGGAGTAAAATATATAAATTAATACAAATTAAAAAAAAAACTAATTTATGAGTTAATGTGAAATTTAAGAAGTTGAATAAGTAGTTATCTTATTAGTTCAAGGGCATTTTTAACTTCACAAAATATTGTTGCAATAGTGTCATTAACCTTTTGTTCGTGTGGAGGATCTCTCTTTTAATAATAGTATAGATTATCTACTGTAGCACATCGTCATATCTGTATATAATGTATAATGTTTCACGCTTTAAAATATATTATAAATATGAACAAAATATATAAACCAACATATGATATTTAAAAAAGAAAAGAAAAATAAATTACTCTAAGATTATTATCGACATAACAAAAAATTTAATATAGTGATGTCACAAACAATCATTTAGGAGTGAGAAAATTGTCTTTCTTTTCCACAAATAAATAATTTAATTAATAAAAATTATATTATTCAAGTGGGCTTGTATATATAAGATGATTTAAAAATTATTGAATGAGAAGAAAATAATATTACTAAAAAAATTATATTATATATATTTATAAATATATATAACATTTGTATCGACACGTAAATTGCGAAAAAACATTATAAATATAAAAAAGAATGCAAATATTACATCCAAATATGTATATGCAACATTTATTGAACCACGTTAATATTTCTATTTTATCATATATATATAGTTTGAAAAAAGAAATAAATTAAATTGAAATAGAACCCCATGGACTATTTGATGGGACGTTACAACTAAACGTGGAAACATGTGGTGCAAAATTAGCCAAACATATGGATTATGGGTAAGTCTAAGTTTACATGTAGGAAATTTGATTTCATGTTCGAGTCCTACTGAATGTGCGGATATTAGTTTCGATTTATATGAATTATTGTGATGTGTTCGAGGTATTAAAAAAGGATAAAGTTGGAAATTTTACCTACAACACAATTGTGCACCAGGTGGAAATGCGATTTCGAGGAGGTCTTTTAGTAAGAAAATGGTCACTACCAATGAATGGTGGTTAGGTTTAAAAAATAATATTTTTGTATTTATACTAGTGTTGGGAGTTATATTATGTGGCGGGTTGCATTTGTTTAACATGTGTCTCATATATGTTAAATTACTTTTTTACCCTTGTAGGTTAATATTTTTTACCAATGTACATCATACAACCCTCCACTCTCTGATGGAATATGCACTAGTCGGTGTAATATTTTGTCCGAGAGAATATTTTCCTGAATTAAGTTAACACATGGGAGTGGGTTGGTGGGGAGTCATTTATTGTTTTCAATTCATTGAGGGTATGCGAATACGCTTGGCCGATAGTGTCTAGTGCACAGCTCGAGTTGGCGCTTGATGGTGCTACTCCAGCCACCTCAAGTCCAGGGCTCGAGCTGAGTGCCTAGTGGTGCTACACCTCGACCTCGGGGTGCAAGGGTGCTTGAGGTGGTGCACGAGATAGTGCCCTGAGGTGGAGCGGGGTGCATCACGAGCTCGGCTTGATTGTATGGGGTGCACCTGCCTCGAGCTGGGGGTGGACCACGGGCTTGAGGCATTGTGCCTCGAGGTGGTGCAGCTCGAGCCACTTCGAGCCCGGCTCAAGTCTTCAAGCATTGGAATGAGGCGTATATTATTGCATCCCATGAGTTTTGAACCCAGGTCAAAATGATTGAAAATGGTGACTCCAAACACTGCACCATCAAATATTTCTTAATAATATTTGTTCTCATTTTTTATTAGTAGAGGTTATTAAAAGTTTATTCATCTTTTGCGCCGAATTCTTTCATTGTTTTGAGGAATTCAACATCATCTTCAAGAGATGAGACTCCCGGTAAACAATTCTTACATGTGGTGAAGGAGCCCCCCAAGACTTTGGAAAAGGTGAAGTGGCGCATTTTTTTTCTTTTTTAAGGACGTTGCCTCTTGGGGTGATTTTTTCACCATCCATACGGTTAAAAATTTTGGTAGGCAACTCGATAGTATCCGTATTCATAATTGTAGTCACTACACTTATTAAGTTGTTATTTTGTTCTCTTATGACTTATATTGTCGGATGTTACCTCAAGGGATGTTTTTGCTCATGCCCCGGAATTAGATTTTTACCAACTTTGGAAGGGCCGGAAAAATTTTGCGAGTCCAACATTTTTATGAGCGGACATTGCCTTAAGAATTTAACAAGGGGATGTTGCCTCAAAGGATATTTCATGTCCCGAAGTCAGTCTTTTACCAACTTCAGAGGGGTGTAAAGTTCCGGGGCGACATTATCGATGAGGATCTCAATGAAGTTCTGTTTAGGGGATCCCGGGGCAATAGCCTCTATGGTCCTCTTGAAACTTCAAGGATCTCTACGTCTAAATTCATTTGGTTTGTTGGGACTACGACAAGAAAACTAACTTCATTACTTAAAATTTGGAATACAATGTTTTAGGAAAAATCAAAAGGGGAGAAGGATATGTTGAGCTACTACTCGAGTGAATAGCCAAAAAATAATTTTTTCGACTACGTGAACTTAGAGTTACTACTTCGTGGCTTGCTGATCTTTTTGAGGTCTTGGGATGATTCCTACTGTGGGATAATTATCGTCATGAGGAGTCGACACATTTGGCTCACAGTCAAATTGGCGTCCTTGTGGATAGTGGTTAACATATTCCTTCAAGTGTTCCCGCTGGATCAATTTTCTATCTCATTCTTCTGGTGATGGAATTCCTCCGTCCTGTGTCCCCTGTCCCAGTGAAAACGACAATACTTATCGGATTTGAGTCTCTTGGGGTTATCTTTCATGTTTGTCGGCCATTGACTGATTAGCCCTTGTTGTTTCGCCACCGTTAATATCTCCCCCCTAGGAGCGTTCAAGGGGGTATAGTGAGGAACCCCACTGGAGGTACATGCTTGCGTTCCTCTTTCTTTTTCAGCTCATTTTTCTCTTTCCGACCCTTCCTTTTGCCGCCAAGGAAAGGGTCCAAAGCATTAGACTCCTCAATCCAGATGTATTTATGGGAGCGCACGAGTAAATCTTCCATAGTACTAGGGGGCTTGCCAGCTATGGATTCCTTGAATCTTCCCGGTAGCAGGTTCTATTGGATAATACTAGCTAACAACTCATGATTAACATGGGGAGCTTCATGCACTGTGTCCACGAAACTTTAGATGTAGTCTCTAAAAGTTTCGCCCTCCCTTCGGCGAATGGTGAATAGAAATGCAGCCGTTTTTGGAACATTTTTGTTCATGGAGAATTGATACAAGAAATTCTGAACCAACTGCTCGAGGCTGGAAATAGTTCCGGTGGGCAGTTGGTTGAACCAGGCTAATGCACGTTTGGAGAGTGTAGTGAGGAAAACCTTGCAATAAGCGGCGTCACTCAGATCGTACCAATCAATCTTGGCATAAAATTTGTCTAAGTGTTCTTGTAGGTCTCCTGTTCCATCATAGTTCGATAGATTCGAGATCTTGAGGGCTGTTGGGAGCGCTTCGGCTAGAATGTTCGGGGCAAAAGGGCTACGTCTTGTGGGGGGGGGGGGGCGGGCAGGGTACGGTCAATGGCAAGTAGGAATCCTCGGCCCCCCAGATAGTGGGGGAGTGGAAGATTTTCGATTGCGGAGATTTTGATCTTGAGTTTGTGCAATTTCAGGCCTAGAGATCCTGCTGTTCACTTCCTCTTGCCTCTGCTCCTCCTCCTCGGGAGCCAAGGATAACACTCGACTTCTACAAAGGGAAGGAGGGGCAGATTCGCAAGTTGTTGCGCTACAAATTGGGCCACGACATGTGCCGCTGCTCGAGTAGATGCGTCGCTTATCAGGGCTAAGAAAGCTTCTTGGGTCAGTTGGATCATCGGTTCTTGGGGCAGAGGATCAGGGGGGAGTGCTCTCCCTGGAAGCGTGGGCGAAGATTGTCGACGTGGTGGGGGGATCTCTCCATTGAGGGTTACTTTCTCATAAGCTGGGGGGGTTACCTCTTGGAGTGGTGATTGTTCGCGATGCGGGTTTTGTTCCGCCCCGTTCACTTGAGCTTCGCGGATCATGTCCAAATCTTGGACATCACGAGCTAGAGACCTAGTTTGCATACTCAGTATCGAGGTAAATTTTTCCACAAACGATGCCAATGATGTGGTCGAGGTTTTTACGAGGTGATAAAGTTGAGAATTTTATCTATGACACAATTGCGCACCAGGTGGAAACACGATTTTCGAGAAAGGTCTTTTAATAAAAAAAATGGTCACTATCAATTAATAGTGGTTAGGTTTAAAAAATAATATTTTTGGTATTTATAGTAATGTTGGGAGTTATATTGTGTGGTGGGTTGCATTTGTTTAACATGTGCCTCATATATATTAAATTACTTTTTTACCTTTGTAGGTTAATATTTTTTACCAATATACATCATATTGTAATTTTTTTTTCTTAATTAATCGTTAAATTAATGTAATTTGTTTATTGATTTTAATTATATTAATATATTAATTGAATCAGTATATTATTCAAAAATAATAATAATAATAATAATTTGAACTTCTTGTGTCATTGGATCATTCTTGATTAATTTTCAATCAATTATAAATTAAGGTAAGAAGATCATTGAATAGATCCCAATTATAGTTTTTTTATGATTTAAATTAAATATTTTGATCAAAAAAAAAAAAAAAAAAAGAAAGTGTGCATAATTAATAATGTGAAATAGTAGAATTTACCTAAGGACTGAATTTTTGGAGTATTCATAATTTTTTTTAATTGGTTAATGTTAATTGAAATGAGATCATAGAAAATAAAAATATATATGGGCTTTTGGAAATTTATTTTAGTAACCAAAAGTAAAAATTCTTGGAAATTTAAATGTGATTCAAGTCCTACTTATTATCATAATTTTTGTTCTATAGTATTTATGCTATTATGATTATGGTAAATAATATTTTTTGTGAGTAATTGATCCAATTAGATGTTTTTTTTATTTGGCAATAGTTGGCAATGCCTTTCAAAAATTGTAAAGCAAAGGCTTAAAAAATAGAAAAAACTATTTTTATTTTTTTATAAAATATATATAGAAATAATTATGGGATTTTTTTTAATTTTATTCAAAAATAAAAAAATAAAATATATCACGAAAAGAATATTTATGAATACAATTTTGGATCAGGCTTTTCATCAAACACTTTCAAAGCAAAACTTGTAAATCAAATTTCTTGAATTTCTTCTACTTAAAAAGAAAGAAAAATTACTGAGAACAAAGAAGAAGATGAACGGAGCCTAAATCGCGGGATAGAGAGTCGCTGCCGCTGGAGGTGGAGAGTGGAGACAGTGTATCAGTGGAGAAGGAGATGTTGATGTGTGTATAAAAAATCAACATACTTATGAGGAGATGATCCATGTTGATCCTGGTGCAAAAGACTATGTCACCATTTGTTATGAACCCCTAAAACTACAAAAAACGAAAACAAAAATAGGCCAAAGAAAAACTTAGGAGGAGTTACAAATCACTTCTACAAGAAGGACTTGACACATACTTGCAATAAATGTTTAGAGCCAGGCCACAACAAGGGTAGTCGTAAAAGTCCCCCCATCCAAACAACAAGTTGTTCAAGGTTTGTTAATAAATTTGACCTTAACTATACTATTTTTGTTCAAGTTTTGTTCTTACTAGAAAAACATCATTTGCAGGATTCCAATCATGAAAAAATACCTGTTGAAGGTTCCAAGAGTCCGCCAGCAAGCCAAGATCATGATAGTGACTCTCAGTCTACGAAAACATCAAAAGTAAGTTAGTACTTAATATTCTTATTTAAAATATAAATTCTGTTTATCACTCAGTATGAAAACTTCCTGCTCTCAACTTCAGAAGCAAAAAACAAGAAGATGAGGAGAAACAACTGCTAACAGAGTGACCACAAACACCTGTTATTGCAGTAAGTAATTATATCTATATTATTCACTTTTCTTTAAAATACTACAAAGTTCTTAATTGATGGAATCTGTGACCAGTTTCAGACTACATCTCATGGTGTTTCTAAATCAAAGAATTAAAGAAATATCCAAAAAAAGACCATGAAAACCATGAAATATTATTTTCTTCCTTTTAAACTAATGATAGTTAGTGTTGAATGTAGTACTTTTGTAAAATTATGCAGCTTCTGGCTTTTTCTTGGGATTGTATGACAGTATGATGTTAGCTTTTGGATAGGAATGTTATTATGTAAATTTCACATATGTGTGCTTTCAGGCTGAATTCTTCATTACTAGACATAATGAAACTCAAATTAAAAGCATTTGGCAAATTGTGTTACATTGCAATCAAACATATACTTCATTATATGAATTAAAAACCACCAGAGATATAGCTGAACTAACTCCTATCCACAAAATAACATTGCTAACCAGTTTTTCTTTGCCTTCAACAATCGCATTTGATGTCCCATAATTTGACCCTCTTTATACTACTTCATCAATATCAAACCCATTTTGTTCATCTGCTGCAAATACATTAACCCCCGGTTCAATTTGTGCTCCAAAATCAAAGCTTGCCGGAATTCCACTTGGTGACCATGTTGCTCTTTTGGGTTGTACACAACCAAAAAGTTGCAAATTTGAAATCTACAACAATAACATAACTTACCTCTAGAAGGTTTACTTGTAGATTCTACTACTAAAATAAAAGGAAAGGGCAAAAAAGTCAAAACACAACTCTTTTGCACTATTTTTTTGTTGGTAAAAGTAATTTTTATTAAGTAAAAAAAGTACAATACAACTTGCTTAATGTAAGCGATTTTCTCGATAGGCCAATGAATCCGCCATAAGCGATAAAGCGCACAAGTGCTAATAGCAGTAGGTAATTCTACACTAAGAATCATCTACTGCACATCTCGAACCATCAGCGCACCCACAGTGCTTATATCTTTATATACTCCATCAAATCGCCTAAGTAGACTAGAGAGTCTACCAAGGATCGCCAACCATAACACAAAAGCATGTCTAGGGGTTTTGAAGCGGCCCAATAATAGTGAAGCCCAGCCTACCTTGGGCCCTTCACCCCATAGTGAATGAATCATCATAGTAACTATTAGTTGTGTATCTTTTGTCCGCCAAAGGATACGATTAGCCCCTCCATGGATGGGTGGAAGGGAATGCAAGAGCTGTAGAGAGTGAGTGTCAGTGATAGAGGGCCAACACCATTGCCCATCTAGAAGCAAAATCGCAACCTTGTCCGTCTCATAGTGAGTTGAGGGCCCTACGGAAACTGCTGGATGAGTGGACCAAGATCATGCCAAAGATCGTGCCATAGCGGAAAAGTAGTTCCATCCCTTATGAAATAATGAATAAAAGGCCGAAGAAGTGGCCATAAGCAAAAGAGTTTCCTCCAACCACAAGAACCCCCTCGCTCAGTGGACGTCCAGATAATAACCTTTCTCAAGCATGTATGATGATCCAATCAACCCAAATAGAAGCTCGATTGCCGCGAATAATCTGCCACAATTTGAGTCCCATAAGTGCGCGGTTAAGAGTAGCAATATCTTGAATCCCTTGACCACCTTCATCAATAGGACAATATACACAATCCCATGCCACCTTTGCATACCCTCGAGCAGATGATCCCTTTCATAAGAAGGTCCTCAACTGTTTTTTTTATCTCTCCAATGATACTTTTGGGTAGAATAAAAGCGGACACCCAATAGATACTAAGGGCAGTAAGAACAGATTTAATAATCCATACTCGTCCTGCATAAGATAAAGCCGTGCCCTCCCATCCTTTGATGCATTGATCCAGTTTTAACAGTAAGGGTTGGCAATTTGAAATAGTGAGCCGTGATGAAATAAGAGGAAGTCCCAAATACTTCATTGGCAGTAGTCCCTCTTGGAAGTGGAGTTGGTCAATCAGCAAATCCCAAATCCCCATAACTGACTGTGAGATAAAGTTACTCTTTTGGGTGCTGACTTGAAGGCCGGATCTTTTGCACTATTCTTTCGCAGTCAACTCGCGAGCATTAATTGGGGTTCGGGGGTTTCTTTGCTTCATTATTGATAATACACGGACGTAATTGATAATTTTATTTTCGCAGGGGTTATTGGGCGCAACATTTTTTTCTTTTCTTTTCATATGCATCCAATTCGACATCTGATTTGGAACAAATGGAGCCCCGGGTTGGCGAACCCGCTAGAACAGGATTTGCAACCCCGGGTGTGGGAACCCGCTAGAACAGGATTTGGAGCCCCGGGTGCGGGAACCCGCTAGAACAGGTTTCGACCCCTTTCAACTGCTAGTTGGAGCACAAGGATCCACGACAACGGCAAGCACAACACACACGACGACTAAATTTCTTCCACGTGTTCTTTCAGCCACGCGTCGCACTTTTATTCGCTAGAGAGCCCTCCGCTTTCCACCTCAACTACCCCTACAAAAACCCCTCCACAGTCTCCATGGATGCTTGGAAAGCTCAAAATTCCACAAACATGGCGACGACAAATTCACTCCGCGCATTGCTCCTCCTTTCCCTGTTTCTACTCAATTCTTTCCAGTCTGAATCGGCAGTGGCGAGTATAGATCTCGGCTCTGAATGGCTGAAAGTCGCCGTCGTCAACCTCAAACCTGGCCAGCCCCCGATCTCCATCGCCATTAACGAAATGTCGAAGCGGAAGACGCCGTCTCTTATCAGTTTCCACGCGGATTCCCGATTAATCGGTGAGGAGTCTTCGAACCTCCTCGCGCGTTACCCCAACAAGGTGTTTTCCCATCTCCCCTCCCTCCTCGCGAAACCCTACATTTTTACGCGAGATTTCCTCAGCAAGCTCTATTTGAGTTACGAGATTGCCCCGGAGGATAAGCGTGAGGTGGCGGTTTTCAAGGCGGAGGCTGGGGAGTTTGGTAATTTCACGGCGGAGGAGATGGTGGGGATGATACTTAAGTACGCGGTGGGGCTGGCGGAGACTCACGCGAAGACGAGTTTGAAAGATGTTGTGATCACTGTGCCACCATTTACAGGTGTGGCGGAAAGGAGGGGACTGCTGACAGCCGCGGATTTGGCGGGGCTGAATGTGCTGGCTTTGGTGAATGAGCATTCAGGGGCTGCTCTGCAGTATGGGATTGATAAGGATTTCTCTAATGGATCGAGGCATGTAGTGTTTTATGACATGGGGGCGAGCAGTACTTATGCTGCATTGGTATATTTTTCGGCATACAATGCTAAGGAATTTGGAAAAACTGTGTCCGTTAATCAATTTCAGGTGAATTCTTCTTAATGGATGTCATTTTTCATATTCTTAAGTTGTTTCAATTCCTTTATGTGATCCAATTGTGTTGATACTTGGTGTTTTAGGTCTGAGTTCTCATAATTGCCCTTCTGGATAGCATGGCACTTGACTGTTTTTGGTGGTTTTGCTAGAAGTCACTCAACACGTTAGAATCTGCTGAAATGTTAAGATGTTTTGTTTCTGTCTGAAATTAAAAGATTCGTGAGGCCGTGAGTATGACCATATGCAGCCAAACGTTGATTCATTTATATTACTTATTGACATAACATCATTGCATGATTCATTCTGGAGATTTCGGGAGAAATAACATCTAACATATCAAAGTGAAATTACAGAAGTTTGTTGCACTATAGTACTACTGTGGATATTTTGACATTTTGGTGGTTGGCCAGGTCAAGGATGTCAAATGGGATGCAGAACTTGGGGGTCAGAATATGGAATTGAAGTTGGTTGAGTATTTTACTGATGAGTTCAACAAACAGCTTGGAAATGGGGTTGACATTAGAAACTCTCCCAAGGCAATGGCCAAATTGAAGAAACAAGTTAAGCGCACCAAAGAAATCTTGAGCGCCAACATGATGGCTCCAATATCTGTAGAATCCCTTTATGACGATCGTGACTTCAGGTTAGCCAATCTTCATAATATGCCTCCTCTCAGATGCAAGGAAAGATTTCTTAATGTTTGATGTTTCATTCCTTCTGCTTCTTTTATTGGAAAGAAAAGAGAAAAGGAAAGAGAAACAGAAAGTAGAATCGTAGAATATCTTTGTTGATGAAATTACATTAATCTTATAATCTATTTTCACCATTCTTGCCGGTTGCAAAGTTTCATTTATTTCCTCTGTCCTTATAGTTCCTAAAGCGGTCCACAATACACTGGCATCCCTCTTTGCTGTACATCTCAAATCTTTAACTACTCTTTTTTCTCTTTTTCTAATATTTATTTCCTTTTTCTCATTGATGAAAACATTATAGCTGGTACCTGTTTGACTATATTACTTCTATGACTTTTGATCATATCAATCATATGCTCTGCTACAGTCAACTATTTGTGTTTGAATATTAAGTAAACTGCTGTTAGATTTCATCTTTGAAGAAGTCATGAGGTTTATTTATTTCTCATCCATTTACAGTTTTTACTAAAGGAAACACAGTTTGTGCAATTTCTACCTACATGCATGTGTTTGATGGGTCATGAATCTCAGTAACTTATCGTGCCACATATGCTAGTAACTTGTGGAGCAATTGGATTATGGATTCCATATTCTGCTTATTCATCATTCCTTCTGGGTGAAAAATTTTCACGTCTGTTTGGAGGAAATCAAAATTCCTTTCATTGAGTGTCTGACCTACTTTATATATACAACTCCTACCATGTCATATAGTAGCACCTGTCACTTGTTCCTTTGTCTTTCCAGCAAAGCACTGCAACTATTAGTTCATGTATTAGATCTGATGAGGGAACAATATTTCTTATGTTTCTTTTGATGTTGGCCTGAGGTTGCATGGTGGATTCTTTTGTAGTTATCTCTATTCTTCTGTCACATTTGAACTTAGTGATATCTGGCCTCTGATCTTGTTTGCCTCTTTTGAATTTTTTTTTTTTTATAGGAGCACAATAACACGTGAAAAGTTCGAAGAGCTTTGTGAAGATATTTGGGAAAAAGCTCTTGTTCCTCTAAAAGAAGTTCTCAAGCATTCTGGATTAGACACTGATGATTTATATGCAGTGGAGTTGATTGGAGGTGCCACTCGAGTTCCAAAATTGCAGGTCTTTACCATCTGATGTTTACAGTTACTATTTTATACGGATGTTGAATGGAAGCTTCATTCATAGAACTTTTGCTAACTTTGTCTTAAGTTTCTGGAAATATATTTTTTTCACATGACATTCCTTAGGTTTAGAATATTGAGGAGAATTTTCAGTTTTCTGTTTCTCAGTTTTATGCCATTTTATCTTGGCTGTGTTGCTAATAGTAACTGCTGATTTGCTCTTAGAGCAATGTCAAAGCATATTTCAGAAGTTTTTGTCTTTTATAGATTGGTTTCTATAGTAATTAAGGATTTGAGTTTGACCGGGTAATATGTTTCTACAGGCTAAGCTTCAGGAATTTCTTGGGAGGAAGGAGTTGGACAAACATCTAGACGCTGACGAGGCTATTGTCTTAGGTGCCTCACTGCATGCTGCAAATTTGAGTGATGGAATTAAATTAAACCGTAAACTAGGAATGATTGATGGTTCTACCTATGGTTTTGTGTTTGAGTTGGATGGTGTTGGTCTTTTAAAAGATGAAAACACCAGACAGCTAATTGTACCAAGAATGAAAAAGTTACCCAGCAAGGTAAAGAACATTTTGGATACAGAAATTGGTATATCATTATCAATGGTATCAATTTGATTTGCTTTTACTTCACCGCAGATGTTCAGATCTGTTGTTCACAACAAGGATTTTGAAGTTTCACTTGCTTATGAGAGTCAAGATCTGATACCACCGGGTGCCTCTTCTCTTGTGTTTGCACAATATGATATCTCAGGTCTTACAGACACTAGCGAAAAGTAAGGGTTATGTTGATTAAAATCTGATTTTCATCCAATCCGAAAACTTGATTTTCTCAATGACATTTTCTGATGCCCTTGCAATTTCCAGGTACTCGTCACGGAACCTTTCCTCTCCAATTAAGGCCAATTTACACTTCTCTCTCAGTAGAAGTGGTATATTTTCCTTGGATCGGGCAGAGGCTGTCATTGAGATAACTGAATGGGTAGAAGTCCCAAGAAAGAATCTCACTGTGGACAACTCAACCTCTGCCGCTGCTTCTGCCAACAATACCGATGCTGATGCTAGGGATGCTCCAGAGGAGAATAATGACAAATTGGAGACAAGTAATGGCAGTGGTAACCTGCCAGATTCCAGTGCTAATGAATCTAACACTGTGGATCTTGGTACTGAAAAAAAGCTGA
Source organism: Sesamum indicum (assembly GCF_000512975.1). NCBI lineage: Eukaryota > Viridiplantae > Streptophyta > Magnoliopsida > Lamiales > Pedaliaceae > Sesamum > Sesamum indicum. The sequence continues at coordinate 2,044,565 of NC_026152.1, forward strand.
AGAAACGAACTTTCCGTGTTGCCCTTAAGGTATTTGATATTGAACAACTTTTAATTAAGAGTTATTCAATTCTGTATTGTTTTGAAAATCCTGTTTGTATGTATCATGTAGGTTATCGAGAAGACAACAGGGCCTGGAATGCCTATCTCAAAAGAATCTTTTGCTGAGGCTAAACGTAAATTAGAGGCATTGGACAAGAAGGATGCAGAAAGGAGAAGAACAGCTGAACTGAAAAATAACCTGGAAGGATACATATATTCTACTAAAGATAAGGTAAGAAGTTTAGTTTTTGTTTATGCTGAAGGGGGTCCACATCTATCATTCTGCTCTTACTAATTTTAGCAATTTAGATATTAATGGATATCATTTTAGAACAGTTGAGGTCTCAATCTTCTTGCTTTCAGCTATATTTGTTATATACTTGGTGGATATATTACTTTAGCCTAATTTAAAGGTTTGATGAACATGCTACTATTACTGCCATGTCCATTCCCTAAGATTATTTGCTGATGTTGTCTTTGCATGCCCTTATGATTCCCCATTTATAGCTACCTTAGAGTGCGGCTTAGTGCGAAGGTGAAATCCCCTTGTTCTTCCATGCCTAGTGCTATTTTTCCTTTGTTCATTATCTTCTACCTGACAATTGGTATGCATAGTTCATTGACTTTTATTACTTGGATTAATTTACTGTTTGTTGTTTGTGCTTGTGATTTGGTTTTCGAATTTTATAAGCATCTTTTGAAAACCTTTTGAACCTAATAATGTTGCATGTAATGTGTTGATATAATCAGCTTGGATCTGAGGAGTTTGAAAAAGTATCTTCTGAACAACAGCGGCAATCTTTTATGGAAAAACTTAATGAGGTTTGTTCTCTTTCTCTCTCTCTCTCTATATATATATCTATGTATCTATCTATATATGTGTGTGTGTGTGTACTGGTGCTGTCCTCTCTATTTTCATTTTCTCACTTTCTAGTCAAGATTCTTGTTAAAATACTTGTGGAAATCATCCATTGATTCAGGTGGAGGACTGGTTGTATACTGATGGTGAAGATGCTTCTGCCACTGAATTTCAAGAACGCCTAGACATGTTAAAAGCTATTGGTGACCCCATATTCTTTAGGTTTGTCCCAATAGGCGATTTTAAATAGATTAGTAGCTCTTACATGCCAGGATGGTGGCTCTTACAAAGAATTATTTTTTTTAGATATGAAGAACTTACTGCAAGGCCTGCTGCATCAGAACATGCAAGGAAATATCTTACGGAGTTGCAACAGGTAAATTAATTTCATTACATAGTTAGAAGCTTTGAAAGATAACGTTATGCCACATAGTTGGACAATTATGGGAAAGATGTATATCCGTGATAAAGATGCAAAGTAAAAATGAAATTGTTTCCCGATTTGGTTTGCCTTAGTAGAAAGTCCCTAGAAGAATGGATGATGATAATGCTGCAGAAGTAGTGGTTACAGTATTTATGTGAATTTGCAGAGTTTGTATAATGAGAATTGCAGGGAACCTCTAAATGCTATAAAGTGTTGCGTGTGGTTTTCATGCAAACACCAGAATGTTCGGAGAACTTAATTGCTGCATGTTTATTTTTGTTATTTTCTCATAAAAGCACTACATAATTTTTCAGTTTGGAGACGGCTCCTTGGTTTGTTAAGAAAATTGATTTTGTTGGTTTATAAACCGTGTTGGCTGACAAAGGCAGAATATAAAATTTTGCAGGCCTTGGAGAAGGCTATAAATCCAGTTAGTTTGACCCTGAGTGCTGAATTTCATTAGAAGTTTACATTTCATAGTTTGATTGATAAAACCCAGTAGAATAAAGTGTGACGACTTCTTTTGGTGTTTTAACTGTATCACTGAAGATTCATGCTCCAAAAGTAGAAGTTCATATTCATGAATTGCATATGCATACTTGGGGCTTTTATTACGTGATCCATCTCTAACTTCTTGTTTCTGTCGCCCAAAAATTTCAGATTGTGCAAGGATGGGAAAAAAACAAATCTTGGCTGCCACGAGAGAGAATAGACGAGGTATTCTTTATTTCATATTTCACAAAGCATCCATACATATGGGGAGGGCTCATATAGACAGGAATACAAATTTTTGTACTACCTTAAGAATGGAAATTTAGACATCTTTTTCAAATCTGTGGTGTCTAGGTTATACGAGAAGCTGAAAAGTTGAAGAATTGGTTAAGTGACAAGGAGGCAGAGCAGAAGAAGTAAGTTTTATATTTTTTCCATATTATGAGCTATTTCTCTGTTCATATGACTTCTCTATCATCTTCTTTGGTTTTGATGTTGTTGGTTTATTTTGTTTGTTTCTTTCTGTTTTCTCATTATGCTCTTGGAAAACAATACGGATACTTTAGAATACATTGATTTTGATCTATGGAAGCCATTTTCTCATTAAAAACTAATTATAGGTTGTATTCATTCTTTTTGCCTGACAGGTTTATAACTTTCTTTTCATTTTTAAGATAATAATATTGCTTTTTTCCCTAATAAGTAATAATAATGACATCTTAGTTCATTTTCTTCTTCTTCTTCCTCTTTCCTTTTTGGACAAGAGAATGTTGTTAATCTGTAGTTTCGTCATCTTGTTTTAGTAATTTGATTCTCCTAAAAGAATAGGAATAAGATGGTTTGCAGCATGAAAAATATATTTGAGCACTACACCTTCACAAGAGAACAAGTCTGGAGCAAAATATGTTGCCTTTTCTTCCACTTATAAAAAATTTAGTTACTTCTTGTTTCTCAAGTTGGCCTGCATCTTTTGTTTCCTTTTTCTCAAAAGTACTAACAAAAATGTTGTCTTCTTGAATAAATAGTAATAATGGTTTTGCAGGTCCTTATTATGTGGTTTTTGATAAATAAAGGGAGAATATATATATTCCTGAGATCTTATATCTATGATTAAAATTCTTTTGATCCCAGACTGACATGCAGTGACAACACACCGACAGGAACATGGAGATACAAGGTCTTCAAATTATGATGTAATCATGAAACTACATATGATACATAGGTGGATGAGATTTGTGCTTTCATGAGTAAGGTGTTATGCATTTAGAAGCAGCTATATGGAGAGAGGGCAGCAGGTTTTTAGGGTAGCCCACTAATTCAATTTGGCTGGAGACAATTAGTTCATGGGTAGTAGTTAGGTCACATAGACAGGGTCTGGTCTGGTAGAGGGATTTTGCTGCTTTAGTACATCATGCGGCGAGTTGCGCAACAAACCAACCCTTAAGTATCTAATGCAAGTTGCCTGATGGACTAACCTTTGACTGTGCAAACTGATAGTACGCATAAATAATTCATTCTGTTGTATTGTTAGTTTAAATTTTTGACTTCCTACTTTTCTTTTCTTGGATTATTCTACTGTTATTAAATTTTTATATTTTCATTTACAAAGTCCTTAATGTCACATTTTACAGGACTTCTGGATTTAGCAAACCAGCATTCACATCTACTGAAGTATATGGAAAGGTTCTAGATCTCCAAGACAAGGTATTTGTCTATATTTTGTTCTTACTGGTGCACATATACGCAATATGATATGGTGCACTCACTAAGCAAGCCTTGAATGTATATAACTAACCACTGCTTATTTGTTATTTTATTCTCAACCCAACCGCTTTGGAGATGATTCCCTCTACAATTTTGAATTGTAGCTGCTGAATAGTTGTAATAGAAAGTAATACTTACAGAAGGATTGACCTAACTAACAAAGATTTTTGGTTGGGAATAAAAAAGTCATGTCCAAAAGACAATAGTTACTTGCACTTAAGAGTATGACATACTAATCATGGAAAAAATGTCTGAGTTGTTCATTGGCGTTAATTCATGATCATGTTCATGGGTGTAGATTGCAAGCGTTAACAGAATCCCCAAGCCAAAGCCAAAGGTTGAGAAACCCGACAAGGTTGAAACCGAGAGTGGTGGAGATAAAGCCGACTCTACATCTGGAGAGACGTCGTCAGAAGACCAAACCACCAGCAATTCAGACAATGTTGCTGATGAAAAGGCAAATGCTGAATCCCAGGGTCATGATGAGTTGTAATAATCGTCATTTAGGGAGATACAAAACCAAAGCTGACAATGCTTCTGCAATACATGGACAGACAAACAGCATTGATATGATAACTAGATGTAGAATCAAATGTGGTTAGAAAGCATAGAGTTGAGCCCAGTTTTTGATGGTCGTCTTTTTCCCGCGATCCCTGGGATTATTAGCATTGTGCTTTTGTTATTTAAGATGACCTTTCTACTTGTAATATCAAACCCACAAGGAATTGTTGGTGGGCATATCATTTATGAGCCATTTTGGCTATTGAAAGAATTTTGTTCTACTCAATGCATAACATGTGATGATCAAGGACTGTTAAGGTAGTACGGTGCACTGAGAATCATCCAGACTATTGGAGATCTTTAATGAAATTTCAGGTAACGCTAACTTGAATCGAGTTTTGAATTCTTCTGGTGATTGTGTTTTTCCGGTGTTACATGCTTCGATTTTATGACTCCTCTCTTTGTTTTATGATGCTTGGAAGAAGAAATGCATGCAACTCATATGTTAGTACTGATACCTGGAAACAATTATATATATTCTTGGTTTGTGACCAAGTTTGTGGGTGTTTTAAATGTACGTAACTGAAATTCTCATATTTGAACTTAGAAGAATGAAATGTGCGCGTGTTTGGACAACAGGTACAGGACTAAACTTATTTGATGGAACTAAGCTTGTTTTCTGCAACCACCCCAAAGTTAGGGGACTAGCTTTGTTCCCGAACTGTTGCTTTTTCAATAATTTTATGCTTCACCAAAACAATATCTGAAGATCATTTAAAAAGTTGAAATGTTGCATGGCAGATGACCAAATGAACCTTTCCTTTTCAGTTCTCACAACAAATCTGTCCCTCAGCGACATCAATCATAGATGTGGCGATTTTGTAATGTTGTAGCATATCAATGTATCTGGACATGTTTTAATTAGACGTATTTCGAAATGTTTTCAGTAGATTTGATTGCACGCTAAATCAAGTGTCATAGTGAGAAAGAGGGCACTAACAGGCCTTTCAAGGAAGAAAAACGAGCAACACAACTCACATCAGCAAGAGTTATACTGAAATTCCATCACTCATGCAATATGCAGCTAAGCCACATTATACATAGAGAGTAACCATTTTACCACGTCTTTCAAGATTTAAAGACAACACACTCATTTCTCCAGCAGGTAAGTAACCTTTAGTCACTGTGATCGTCTGTCGTATCAGGAAAATAACACTTTAGACGCATTCTCCAAGTAATATTTAGTCAGCCAAATTAGCGAATATCAACAAGAAAAGTATCTTTCAGCCATTTTTTTCTCAGATCGAACAATAACGAGTTCTGTACAAGTTCATATCACTTGACTCATCTAACCCGAAAATAAACCAAATAGATTCTTGCTCAGTGAAGCTACAAAATGTTGCAAAACAACTAATTCCTTGAGAAATAACTCTCCTGTTTCCATTCAGAAATATCTCAAGGGACTTTGATAAACAAAACTATTGTTTAATTATCATAACCATTTAGGTGTTCCTTCTGCCATCTCCATGCTATAGATAAACTTTCTTCAAGATTTGTGAATCTGGCTGTCCAGTTGAGTTCATTGTTAATCTTGGAAGGATCACTGTAAACTTCAGCATAATCCCCTGGTCGTCGGCTAAGGAAATCCACCTTAATGTCCACACCCGTAGCCGTCTTACAAGCTGCTACAAATTCCTTTACTGAACTACCTGTTTTCATATTATTCACCAAGATGTAAACCCCATGCAAGTATAACAGGAGGATTCAAGTCAATCTCGTCAAGCATATAGAGTTGGAAATGGATGTCGAACCTTTTCCTGTTCCGACGTTGTAGATGCCAACTTTTCCAGGCTTAGCATGGGCTAAAGCTTTCACATGTGCATCTATCAGATCAGTGACATCAATGTAGTCTCTTACACAAGTTCCATCTGGAGTCTTGTAGTCTGTTCCTCTTATCTGCAGCAGTAAGAACAGGAAGGACCTTATTCCATAAACTCTCTTCCAAGCTTAAGTAAGTAAACTTTCGCGTTTATGTCTAGAAATTCTTAACAATCTTCAATCCTATCACACAAATGATAACAGGTCCATACTTTCAACAGAGCTGTAATCCTAAAAAATGAGAATATTGTTAAGAAATTAAGGTTTACTAGCAACGCCCTTGAGGGTTGTCGGTATATAGCCATGAGAATGAAGCTACATACAGTTGCCTCTACCTAATGTTAATGTGGTGTGACCTACACCATCTTTTGGTTTTTTTACACCCTGCACTATAAATTTTCTTTATTATCTTGGTTGCTAAATATTTCCTCTATGAGTTGTACATGGGGTACTCGTGCTATGAGAGAGGGAGGGGTCTGGTTGGGAAAGGCGGCAAAGAGTACTGCAAACAAAAAGAATGGGGAAAAATAGGCAAGAAATGTAACAAACAAGCATTTATCTCTAAATAATAATATCGTACAAGAAATACTTATATACTCTGGCTATATGAAAACCAAATGGTGTGAAATTGTGAATTAAGTCAGATCATCAGTAGGATTAACTTGTAGCATGATCTATATCACTAGTGTTTTTACAATCAGAGCATATAAGAACTTTCAACAATGCTAATCTTTTATCTATATGATTTCTACACATGAGGTATTAGTGCCATGAAAGAACATGCCATATTTTATGTGAAGGACATCTCACAAACATCATGATTAATCACAAGAACTATGTACCTTCAGTCCTGGGATTATTCCTCTTGCAGCATCAAAACAAGCACCCGAAATTCTCCCTTGTTCTCGCAGTTCTGGTCGTGGAGCTTCTCCCAGCCGTCCCTCAGGATCCGAGCCAATCACATTGAAGTACCTGGTCACAAGATCGTACATCAGAAGTCACACTAATTATCATTATTTGTGTCAGAAATCTGTGTTGTTATCAGCATTTGTTGCAAGCCATATGCACATACCATGTTTGTTGATTCTTTCTAAGAAACTCTCTTTTGCTAATAGTCTAATCCTAAGCAGCAGTGAAGAGAGAAAAGTACGAACCTTAAGATCATGACAGCCATGTTTGATGTCTTTGAGAAGTCCAGTATTATATCTTCTGCCATTTTCTTGGCTTTGCCATATGGATTAATGGGGACCTGAACTTTGACAATAATTGACATGATGAGCTGATATCTATTCAAACTAACTTCAAATTTTATACTGTTTTCCAAATTAAAGTTCAAAATCAATATCCCATCTTATATTTTTACTCTCTTAGCACTTTGATCCATGTGACATTATGTCTACAGTAGCAAAACTAGTTGCTACTGGAAACGGGTAAAAATGTGAAAACTAGTTGCTACTGTAAACGGGTAAAAATGTGAAAACAGGATTAATCGTTTATAGTCACTCACTTGAGGCGTGGTTTCTGTAATTGGCATCTTTTCAGGCTCACCATATGTTGCACAAGTACTTGAATAGATCAATGTTTTTACTCCATGTTTGGCCATTGCCTTCACAAGCAACAAAGTATTTGATGTAATATTATGGTAATACCTGCAGAGGACCGATAAACCAATTATAAAGCAATGATCAAGCAGGGACATAGTGCACAGATGATTTGGGCAATAATTTGCTGACTTGAGAAGGTAAGGTCACTAGTAACATAAGGCATTTATTCCAATTTATAAACAAAAGAGTTACACTTCCATCATGTAAAGTATCGAGCAGAGGGAGAACGAGACATGTTCGTTTCAAACATAAACTCTATTGACGTCTGGACGAGTCATAATTGCAAGAGTCGAGAAACGAATAACTTGTGTCAAGGATAGTTAAATACCTTAGTGGTTCAGCTGTACTTTCACCAACATAAGCAACAGCAGCAAAATGCATAACAGCATCGAAAGCATTACGCTCAAATATTTTGTCCACCTAATGTAAAAGCTAAGGAAGAATTCCGTAAAGCAACAGTCAATTAGTAAAGAGCTAATTAGTTTGCATGGAGAAGAATAGGGAACGAGAGCTGGCAATGCAAGGCCCAACGAAATTGTCAAGGATACAGCCTCTGCATCTCCTAGATCTGCGTATACGAATTGGAGTCTCCCAGGTTCCGGATAAAGTCCTTGGAGAACTTTAACTGCTCCCATGTTCCCACGAGAAAGGTTGTCCTGTCAGAAAATGGAGAAAAGTTTCACTTCCGTTATCTCATACATAATCAACTGTTGTTGGCATGAACAGGGATATAATTGATGACCTTATAAAATCTTACAGGCATCCTAGTACGGATAGTTGATGGATGGAAGTTTTCCGTAATTGTAAGAAATTCTATTTTAGTACAAGAACTTGAGTAGCAGTAACATTAGAGCATTCTTCAAACCACATACGTTGTCTAAATGTCTGACGCCATTCTCGGGTTTGATTTTCCTTCTTATTTTTGCACACATTTCAGTATCTGTCCTCTAAATGTCTGACGCCAATCTATCCAACCATAAGTTGTCTACAGTATTCATATTATTTAGGAAAAGGACATACCAAAATAGTTATGCGGTAGGAGTCTTTAAGAAGTCTTAGAACAGCATGAGAACCGATATAGCCTGCCCCTCCAGTCACCAAGACATGAGTTACGCCAGCCTCATGCTGAGAAAACTGAAGATGCACAGGTGAAGAACATTAGCGTACAAGTAAGAAATAGAACACTTGAAAATGGATTTACCACTCTGTGAGGGGGAAAGAATTCTTATGATTTGCAATGGTTTCTGTCCCTTTATCAGAAAACATTTATGTACTTACCTGTCAGGTGTTCGGAGTACTTGAACTAAAACAGACAACAAGTCTGGATTCTGACATGATTCTTATCTATATCAAATCAATCGGTGTCTAATGCAGTATGCATTCTTTCCTATACTGTGTCATGATTCAAATTGAGTCTACGAGCAACTCATAGAGTATCTACTTTGAAGTATAAAAAAGAAAAGATTTAAACGCAGATGTTTGGTTTGCCATGTGAATTAGAGTACCTTGGTGGAGCCATTAATAGCAGCCGGCCGCTTCACCATGAAAAAGAAAAGTGCAGTGATGCTAGCAGCCAAGATAATTTTCCTTGTGAAGTTGCTCTTTCGCTTGTTCTCCATGAAATCCATCCCTGCAAGTGAAAATTTTATGATCGCAAAGCATTCACGAGGAGTGATAAAAACACGAATTGCATGTATCCAGTAAATGTTCCTGCACTGCTTTGATTTTCATTGACCATCCCTTCTCTTTATATTGTTTGTGGAATAGATTTGTCTTTTCTCAAGTGTTTCGGCCAAAGAAACATGCCTAAAATGCTGAGATTCTTGCTTGAATTTTCTGTTTGTGGTTCTTTTTCCTTCTTATCATGTAGGGCATGTAGGAAAATGTCAGAGGCTTTTTGCAGCCATTAAGAATAAAACATCAGGTAGAATGTATCATCTCTGTTTCATTAAGCTTCAGTCACAACCGGAAACACAACGGAAGAAACTTTACACCTTAACAAGAACTCTCTGAAATCCAAGATCAGATAAATGAATCTGAAATCAATTCATTTTCATCTCTGAATTCTTCGAGATTTGCCAAAGTTCGTACCATTTGTTCATGGAAGCTATACTCGAAGCTGTTTCCACCATGCTCCCAACATTTTCCTCATACACAACACAATCAAAGGTCTATCTTATTCCAATCAGTTGATAGAGATTCCCAGTGTCCCCAATAACAATTTTCCATGCATTTGATTTGAACTGCAGAACTCCAACAGTCAAGAAAACTAATATTTACCTTAAATAAGACTAAAAATCTTCAAAATCAATAAGGCAGCAGCACACAAGTTTCTTCCTATTATCTATACAATGAGTTACCTCATCACCGTAAAAGGAATATCACACTTCACTCACGAATCAAGCAAAAGAATCTCCAATCTTGCTATCCTATCATCTCAGGAGCAGAAAAGCACTTGAATTACCAAAAAATCCTGCCAAATAAACTGTCCTCTACCCCTCTACTTAAGAGCCTCTGAACATCAAATTTATAAAGATTAATCTTCACATGGTCTACTTCATGAAAATCTTTTCTTACCTTAAAATAATCACACACTTATATCAAGTTAACAAACAATACTTTAAAACTGAGGAACCCTTTTTAGAGAAATGAAGGAAAGTATCACACGACTAAAATCCATCGAAAACGGAGGGATCATACCAAAAAGCTAAAAGATTAGCAAAATCACAATCTTTTGTTCCACTTTTAACATTTCTGTTCAATCCCAGGAACCAATCCCAGATCACTAGCAAAAGGAAACTCCAAATGACCATGCAATCAGACAACACAAGGAGATTAACTGATATACAGTAAAAACCATTTATTGAGGGAAAAAAAAAAAAGAAAAGAAAGAAAAAAACTAACTTCTTTCAAGATTTTCATGAAAAAGGGCAGTAACAGAAACAAGGAAAAACATAATAGTGTCCGAATGGCTAATCCCTTACCAGAAAGAAGAAGAAAATTGAATGAAGAATAAATGGTGATCAGTACCTGAAGTTGATATATTTTCAAAGAAGACCGAATGAAGTGGAGAAGTTTAAACGTTTAAACGGCAATACTGAAAAGTTTAAACGTCAAAAGGGCTGCAAGAAACGGAAACTATGAGAATATTTATGTGTGTGTGTGAAGAAGGGTCAATGAGGAGAAGGTGAGCAAATCAGAACAGTGAGATGGAAGAAAAGTGGAGCATTTTCTCATGAGTATAACAAACAATGGACAAAGCCATGAAATGTGGAGACAACATACAATTGCACGCAAATATTGCCATGAATAACCCAATGAACCATGCATTCATATTTAGTCTGTGTGTGTGTGTGTGTGTGAGAGAGAGAGAGAGAGAGAGAGAGAGAGAGAGAGATGAGAGACATAGTTCAAGTCTTGTCTTGGAATTGATTTTTCTTCCCAAAAAAAACAAAAAAAAAAAACCTTAGGTCTATGTTTCAACTGAGGTTATATACTTAAATGTTGACTTTGATATTGTTGAATTATTCTTTGTTGCTTAGAAATTCAAGCAAATTATACAATAAGGTAGATATTTAATTAAAACTAGAGATAATTATATTGTTCTTTCCTAAAATTTAGTGTAATTATACAGGGATTCTTTGTGATTTGTTACATTTAGTACATTTGAGATTTGCTTCCATCAAACAAATAAGTCCCCAAAGGATTAATTAATTTTTTATTAATAAAAAATAAATAAATTATATAAATATAATTTAAATAAATGCTATAATAATAATATGACGAGTCATTGTTACAAACCACGACTCGAATTAAAAAATTATTTTTCTTAAAAAAAATCCACATGTCGTGATTGCAATCCGTGACTTACTTTATTTTTATTTTTTTTAAAATTTTGTTCAATTAAATTTTTTATAAATTAATTATATAAATTTAATTTTTAACAACATATTAAAGTAAAAAAAATTATAATATTAAAATTGTATTAATTTAAAAAATTACAATAAAGTATACAAATGTAATAGTGTATATTTTTTTGTACAATTATAAAATATACAATGAACTATATAATTTCAAATATAAAAAAATGTCCACCCGTTCCACAATTGCGTTTATAGCATTGACCGAGGTCTTCTTATTTCCTCGCCCACATTTTGTATTGGCTCATTTTGCACCTCATTATTATCACCACCAAACTGACTTGATGTGTTGCAGAGTTAGACTCCACATTATCACGATATGCACTAAATGATGGAAATAGAATTGGTGAAATATTGTATCTTGGTGCTTATGGTTAATTGATATCAATGCCAAGGTCTAGATGTACTTGTGAACAATAATCTTGTGTTTGAATTGACATATATGGAAGCCGATTGAAACCAATCATCTTGAGGCGGTTGAGGCATGTAGTAATCTTGAGGCGGTTGGGGCACGTAATACATCCTGAGGTAATAATCATAACGTTCAACTGAAGCAATAGACATTCTGCTAGAACTTCTTCTTTGCCTGTGGGATGTTGTGGGAGCATCATCGGATGGAGAAGTAGTTTGTTGTGGTTGATGGGTTGTGGCTTCCTTGATAATATGTAACCCGTGTTCGAATCTATCTACTAAATTGACTATATATTTCAATATTTAGTGGTCTAGATTGACAGAAAGCTTCACGGGCATTCACCTTGTTTGCCTGAAGATTGTAGAAAAATAATGAGTTTTGTGTTGTAAAAAAAATATTTAAAGTAAAGTATGTGATACTATATAACAACGTACCACAACTTGCAACATAGGTGTGCCTCTAGGTTGGTACCTGCTTTTCACACGACTATCAGTAGATGACGATACGAAATTTCATGTTATGTTGTAGTACATTCTCAATAATCTCATTCTGTTTATCTTCTATTGGAAATGGATAGTCTCTGTAAAATCGTGTCATATCGTCTTTGCCATCTAGTGATGTATTGTATGTGTTGTAGGTGTCAATCTGTACCCGTATGATTTTTTCTGGAGATCTAATGAAGGCTCATATCACGAGTATCCATCGCTTTTGGAATATTTTGCCTCATCTCAAATTGGTGAAGAGCCCGTTCGGGACAATTCATTTACACTATTGCATAGATACTAATGGACATGATGATCTCCACAATTGGGGGTTCAAATCAGCGGGGTAAGCCGTAATGACTTCTGTGTAATACTTCTCGAAATTTGAGTTGGTCCACGACACTACTATTCATATCTCTTCATGTCCTGGTCGAAACCAAACATCATGTATTCACAATGCGATGGATTGGGCGCAAACGCGTGAAAGACAACAAGTCCAATAAAAAGATTCTTCTATAAATCAAATGTGCCGGTGCAGGGTTGTCAAGAATAATTGTATACTTCATTGTATTTTTTATATTTGTATAAAAAAATTATACACTATTACATTTGTATACTTAATTGTAATTTTTTAAATTAATATAATTTTAATATTATGATTTTTTGAACTTTAATATGTTGTTAATAATTAATTATATATAACTAATTTATATAAAATTTAATTAAAAAAATTTAAAAATATATATAAAGAAAGTCGCGGTTGCAATCCCCGACATGATGATTTTTTTAAAAAATAATATTTTTTTAATTCATAATTGACTTATTACTAATTTTATTACATGTCAAATAAATCTTTTGTGATCAAATTACTCTTATACATTTCACATGTTAATGCATATAAGGAGGCACATCTCACCATTATTATAAAAGATTTATTTAGCCTACAATAAATCAATCAAAAGCATACCGACTTTCATTCATTTTTTTATTAATATAAAAAAGAATCAATGAATTTGGACTAATGGAAGAACCTATTTGTTATACAAATACAAACTTCATGGATATTGAACATAATTTTTCAAGTTATAAGGGATTCACGTGTAATTACACCAAACCTCATAGAAAAAGAGTGTAGTTATTCCTTTAAGTTATGATTAATTAGGACATAATTGCAAATACTAATAAAAAGTTTTTAATGTCTCAAGAATTTTAGTATTAGATTAATAGTTAATTTCTAGTGGTAGTCCGATGGTTGAATGTCCAGTTTTTTACTTTAACGTCACAAGTTTAAATATGATTGAAAATGTGGAGTGATACGACGACTATAATAATCATCATGGAAATCTTCCTCTCAACCTAATATTTCCTTTTCTTTAAAAATAAAAATTGTATTTTTAGAACTAGTTGAGTCAATGGCATCGGATTTGATTATTTATTGTAATTGAAATAATAAAAAAATGAGTGATTAGGTTGCATTATTATGTTGGAAAAAACATATTAGTGGTTGGAGACTTTTGAGACCATTAATTTGAAAAGTACACCCCAATATAAGTCCAAATTTTGTATGGTAGAAAACAAGTATAAAAAACTAATTTTTATTCCTAAACTTTTTAATACACAATTTTGATACCTAATCTGCACAAATTGCAATAATTTTGATCCAACCATTACAATTGAGTCAAGGAGGGTACTGCATAGACAAACACAATAATTGATTGTAAAATCAGGTGCCAAACGTGCTTCTAATAGTTTACAAGTCAAAATCGTAACAATTTTTATAAAGATTAAGGACTAAAATCATGCTTAAAAAATCCAATTTTACCTAAAGTATAGGGACCAAAATATAATTTACCTGTTTGTGTAATTAAATATAATAAGATGGTACTATACATATTTTAGCTTAATGATGAAAGCATTCATAGTTTATCAAAGCAAAGACAGAGTGATGTAAACTCAAATAAATTACGCATTTCTGTTATTTAATTCAAGAGAAACAAATATCTAAATAATATAATCGATAAATTAAAATGAGCAAAGAAACAATAGTCATGCAACAAAACAAGTAAAAATACAAAGAATATTGCTCCCTCTGCAAATAACCATTCAAAAAGAAAAGAGCATTAGATCTAATCAGAATAACAGCAACAACAATAAAAAAATCCATCCTTCTGCATCTCGTGAAGCTGCTTTCTGTCTCTGTCAAAACATACAGCAACTCATACAAACAACTGCCCTTCATCTGGCCAGGCCAACAATAATACCAATAGCAACAAGAGAAAAATCAAACAGAATGGCAAACAAAAATAAAAAACAAGAGCTCGCCAGGGTATGCTGAAAATACACTTCCACCTAAAACAGTACTAATTACAGAGCCAGCCTCCATCTCAGAATGTGCTTATAGAAAGATTAAAGTGCATTTGCGAAAACCTAGAAGAGAATGCATGTCCAATACAATCAGATGCAACATATGTGCAGGCAAATGCAGACACGCACGCTCGCGCGCGCACATACACACACAGAGACAGACACACATACACACACACACACACACACACAGAGAGAGAGAGAGAGAGAGAGAGAGAGAGATTGCACAATGGGCAACTAGGTCTAGTATTTAACAACCAACAATGTTTGCTGTTATTACAAGTTTCCTCTTGAAAGCCTAGCTCCAGCGTTTCTGTGTTCACTAGATGAACAAGAACTTTTTCTTTTTGCTCCCCAATAGAGACTTTAATGGAGCCAAGTGAGGGAGGAAACACCACAATTGTCAGCAATCTTAGTGTCTTACCTGTACATTTCACCCGTAGAGTTAAATCTTCAATCCAGAGTTTACATAAGACTGTCAAATAAAGCTCCCCACAATAAAAAGTATTTAAAAGAGCTTTTGACATAATACATGGTTTTGTAAGACGGTATATTCATGAAATAGGCAGAAAATAAACCCCCTTTCCCAAATGCCGAAACAAAGGGGGAATAGAGAGGAGAATGCAGGCAGAAGGGAGGGAGGGAGAGAGAAAGGACACCATGGGCATTGAGTGACTCCAAAAGTAGAACTTTAGGCATTAAAATCCCGCCTAAAGTATACACATGCCCCATCTTCCATCTTTGTGCTGTGACAAACATACAAACAGCAACACTAAAAGCAAAGCAGCCCAGGGAACGAAAGCATTTACAATTCATAGAGTGTGTCCAAGTTGTCACCATCTGAGCTAACCTCTCACGGATTCAGGATTTGCTTGTCCGCTATTTCCACCATGAGAATTAAAACCAGTAACAGGCATGGACCGCTGAGCAAAATTCAGTAACAATTTCTTCTGACTCTCATCAGTATGTGGGATACTAGCACGTAGAAGCTCCACGGGCATCTCCCTGCTTACAGCTCTTGCAGCCTCGGAACCAACTACCTCTGCATTTTGTGGGTTTTGAACAATTAATGATTGCACGATACTCTCATATTTACTAACACAGTATTTTGTCAGCAGACCAAAGAAGGCATCAAATGAAGCCTGCCAAAGAGCAGGATTAGGTATGCTGAAGTTGCTGGTGGACTGTGGATCTCTCAATAAGTGAGTTGCTCTTTCTAGAACAGACTTCAAGATGACTGAGGCACCATCTCCAGCAGGGCTACCAACTGGACGAAGAGGTGGCTGTTCAGAGGAACAAACAACAGCAGCAAGGCATGCACTAAGTGCATTAAGATCCATACCACTAACACACAAGGAGACTGTTCTGGCAAGATAATTAATGGTTTCTGCCGCTTCAGGATCAGAAGGCAGGCCCCCAAACAGAAACCTTAAGTGGCGGAAGATGGCCATGCAAACAATTCGAGCAAGTTCACTACCTGGTAAAAGAAGCTGAAGAAACCTTGAAATGAGTTTCCGACCTTTGGAGATAGAAACTATTCGTAGAAACACAATATCATCTTTGGGAGACAGCCCAACCGAATTGCTACTTTTCCTAAGTGGGTCAACCAGCTGAAGAGAGGCAGCTAAACCTTCCAAAAGAATATGGCGCTTCCGCCTAAGCTGGGTTCCACCATCTTGGGGTTGAGTGAACTGTAGAAGCCGATCAATGTCATCCACATCCAGAACAAGACATAGCCCATCCTCAATTGTTACCCTTGCTGCAAGCATTGGTTCCTGCTCCAGAGGCTTTTCAGATATTTTCTGCTCAACACTACCATCTCCACAAGCAGAGGGAGGAGGGTCAACTTCAAGAAGAGGACGAGGCCTACGCACTGAAGAAAAGCATACCCTTCCAAGAGCATCAACATGGAGATGCGGTTGTGATTCAACACTATTACGAGAACGAGAAGATTGTTCCCTTGGGTGGGATGGGCAGAAACGATATTTTGATCTTGTTTCAGAAGATTTCTTTGCAAGCCGAGCTTGGTGGTAGTAATCATCTACATAAGGATCATTGCCATGGGTTGCAGCATGCTGCATTTTAAGTATGCTCTCTATTTCTTCAGCAGTCATGTACTTTGATCTGAATTGTGGCAAAGTACTGTCACTCCTGTGGCTAATAGCATCAGATCCCTGATGAGAGAACCGGACAGAATGTTTGCCTTTTTGCGATGATTTGTGTTTCGACTCTCTCTTGTCAGATAATCCATATTTACTCAAATGTGATGGTGAGGGAACACTATTAAACATTGGGGACTGTAATGCTGAAAAATGGGCTAAAGGCGGTTGATATGAAAGGTGCAGTCTCTGCTGCTGTGGAGATATTAGCTGTGAAGGTAATAGCCCATTTTGATACTGATGCTGCAAGATATTGTTTAAAAGGACAGACTGATCCCCATGAAGAAGACCAGCATGGCTAATCCAGTGGTTTTGTAGCTGATTGTTACGAGAGAGATTAGGTGAGGTTAGGTGTGACATGTTTGCATTGTAATGAAATCCACGAGGCAAACCAGGCAAATGAAGAGTTGAGTTAGATAATGGAGAGCTGTTCTGTGGAGAGAATGGTGACTGAGGTCCACTAGAAAGAGACGACAAATTAAGATGATGAGAATTACTCAGAGAAGCTTGCTGAGAACCTGGTGGAGGAAAGGAAGTGAAAGATGACTTTGGGACTAAGATAGGCTCGCTAGAAAAGTGTGGCAGCTGTTGCTGCTGCAGCGGGTACGATGATGTTCTGTATAATGGTTTAGATTCTGGAAGATACATTGAAGAGAGATGGGGCTGTGATTGCCATCTCTTACTTTCTTCATAATATTCAGAGTCAGATATATGCTGGTCAAACCAATCAGGAAAATCTGCCTCTCGTGTCCATTGTGTAGCTGATGAACCTGAAGCAATCTTTAACAATCAGAGAAACAGAAAATAAACCAAAACAAAAGAATGAAGGAGAAATAAACTATTGATTGTCTGGGTGGTTGATTGGCCTTTTTCAATACATAAAATCTTAAAGTGTACCCGAGAGGTTTTTGTTGTTAGTGTTAAATTAATATAGATCTACACTACCCAACCTACAGGTTTTTGTTTAAAAGAGTTGGATAAAGCAGTCAGCAGGGGCTTTTCTAACTTCATATCAGAGAAAAACATTAACTAGCTTACTACCATGCCTCTACTAAACAAGCACCGTCTAGTGAAGAAAAGACCATAAATAATGAATAAGCACAAAGCCTAGTTTCTAATCTCCCATAAGTAAAAAAGTTCCCTAAATCGAGGAGAACCTCTGGTAGTTACTTAAAAAGGCAAAAAAGTTAATACTGTTAAAAAGGGTAAAAATCCAAACAAGATCAACAAAAGAGAGAATACTTAGCATGCACAAACTAACAATAATTAACATCCAGAGAACAGTAAAAACTTTAGGACATGAACAAATTGCTAGAGAGAGAGCTCTCAATTAAATTTGAAAAGGACACTCAAGCATCTGGCTGTTTTCTAATATAGCTAACAAGTTGGCAAAGATGTAAAATGATGCATGTGAACCTAACAACACGAACATGACATGCCCTAGGTACAGGATTCAACCAGTCTTCAATAATTTAAGACATCTTATGTATCATAGCAATCATACCTCCGCACCCAACTGTAAACCAAATTTATTACAGTAAATGTGTCTATACCAAAAGGAAAGAAGAAAAAAAAGAAGTCAAAGGAGATGGCAGCCCTTTGGGCCTTCGCAAGAAAAAACACAATGAAATATCAAATTATCCTAAATTTACCAATGCCTAGCAGGGTATCCATTTTTTACGTCTTTATTAGTTTCTGAACTCTCCAATATCTCAAGGCATATGCAAGAGTATGTGATAAGCTATCCTAGTCCTGAGCATTATGTCTCATACTACATTGGACCATTTTCATATTATCAGTGCATTGCAAGAGACCATAAAAGTTGATTTCATAGACTGAAATGCCAGAGAACGTTGGAACTAACTTAGAAGGGGAAAAGGAAAAGGTTATCTACTGTGACTGTTTACGTAATCTACATGTAAGTGCAATGGTCAACTACAAAATAGTAGGGGAAAGCATTGATAAATCTAAAATCAATCAAAATAAGAACTCACTCTCCCTCGAGAAAGATCCAGATCCTCGATCACCAATAACTCCAGGATGTCTTGGTCCAGAAACAACTTTGTTCAACTGCAAAACAACAAAACTATGCAAAATAAGAGAAAGGAATAGACCAGGTAATAAAGTGAATAGTGATAAAGAATAGACAATTATAAGAATATTTTTAATGAACAGACTAATAAGAATCTCGCTTTTTTGTTTTATACACACTATTACAGTGTTCTATTTCAATTTGGAACACTTGTCTGCAGCAATGTAAGGTCCTATTAAAGGATCAAATGTATAGTCAGAATTCCCAACCAAGTCAGAGTTCCTCAATTATCCAGTTCTCCATTTTGTTTTCGTTGTTTTAGTTGCATCCCTGATTATAATCCTGCAGTATTAGTTAGTCTAGGGATTACATACTCGTCCAACCAAATTTACTATGTCAGAGATGATCCTGCATGGTTTTGCTTTAGAGGTCGCTTGGTTGGGACGAAAAGTGGGTGTTCAGAGATAGAAGTATAAGGGTATGTATGGTAAAAAAGTTTGTCTTCAGTTTGAAAGAAAAAATTAAAGTAAAAAAGTACAACAGGTCACATCCAAAATGGAATGAATGTCTACAATGTCCAAACGATCAGGTACCCATAAATGTCAGGTCGATATTGGGTAGCTATTTTAGCTACCCGACATTTTGGGTACCCAAACCCACAATACCCAACCCAATGCCCACCCTTAAGAGCGAGCAAGCAAGCTAGCTCACTGCATTTATGATATCAGCACTATCATGATACAAGCAAATAAGTGAGAGGATATAGCATACAAAGCATGTGGTCAAGGTTGTAATTTTACACCCCCACACCACCCCCTCCTTTCCTTTTTGGAGTGATGCAGTAGACATGTTTTACAAGCAAGAAAAAGACATATTATGTAGGGACACTAATTACTTATGTCCAGTATATCTTTATGATAGGGGATCTCCTAATACCTCAATAGAAAATCCTTTTGTATCACAAAAACAGGAATAACAGACTAAAAGAAATATGCAAAACCAGATCATAAACAGAACTACAAAGCAACTCACCTTTGCAAACGTAGTTGCCAGGTCATCTATATCAGATAATGATCCTAATCCTGAGCCCTGGTAAATATAAAAGAATACTAAAATCATTAGGCTCATGAGAGGAATGCTAAAAAGAAAATTAGGCATTAAAATTAGACTACAAATAGGTTTGTTAAGAAAGTTGAAATAACACACACAGCAGAACAACTATGCATAAATGTAAGCATATAGAGAATGCAAGCCATCCCCATCATGATTGTGAAATACACCAAAACTCAAGGCCGATCTCATCTTCATATTGTCTGTAAAATACATGTACAACAAGATCAACAAAATAGTTGATAACAGCATTTTGAGTAATCTTGAAGGGATCCACAGATCCACAGAAACAAATCTCCATTATGCACACATTTCCAGATTCAAAAGTTAATTGGGGATGAGAAACAGCTTAACATCAAATTATGGCTGTTACTTTTTTAGCTAAAAAAATCTTATAATAGGTTTAAGAGCGTATATGATTTTTAACAAGCTTGCAAACATCTAATAAGAAAAATCCAGACTAGGAACTGAACTATTTCAAAAATAAGGTAATAGGAGCTCATACAATTTAGAACCTAAATTATTCTTTAAGGTCTTCATCATTTTCACCATAAAAATGACAGGATTATCTTGCTAATCGACTAAAATAATCTTACAGGCTCTCTGAGCCTATTTCATCCAAATAAACTGGAGAACTCATTTCAAGACGAGACCTACTATCTTATGAACTCTAAAAACATATGAAGAACTCCAAAATTTATGGCATTATCTTCTTTAAGCTTAATGACATACACTCTTACTGTAGCATGCACAAAAACATAAATCCCCTTGGGTATTCTTCCACAAATAAATTAGTATACTGTAGATGGTTATTGATAGACTATGACTTCTTCAATGGAAGAAAGAAACAACAAGAATTTTCTACTATTTCCAAGACTAAATGCCGAAACTCCCAGAAACCAACAGTTCCACTAAGTCCAATTGAACAATGAAAGATCTGCTTCTGCAATGGAAGAAAAAAACAACAATTTTCTACTATTTCCAAGACTAATGTCGAAACCCCCAGAAATCAACAATTCCATTAACTCCAATTAAACTATTAATGATCAATATCAAACATCTGAACTTAATAAAACACACGAGAATTGTTTTATATCATTTTTAAACTTTAACCTCATCTTTCTCGAACAGATGATACTCATTCAACTCCTCTTCACCACCAAATCCACCGGGAAGGCCCTCTTCTTCATCTCCCAGACCCCCTAACTCCACTTCATCAACTATATCTTTTCCGAAAAATGCATACTGGGATGCATCGAACAGCGCACTACCTGATCACAGGATCAAAACGGAATTTATAAAAATCAGCAGAAAATCACATCCACGCAAAACTAATCAATCTTTAACAAACGACAAAAAAAGAAAGAAAAAAAAATGAAAAAAAGAAGAATCAAAAAGTACCCACAAAAATTGAACTCAGATCGTAACCAAGAACAAACTATAACCAAAAAAAATCTCCAAAATCAATAGACTAAGCTGGGAGTAGAGAGCTGCGAACCAGAAGCTGAGCTGCTGGACGGGTCGGTGAAGTCATTGAAATCTTTGCCATCGGATCTCTCCATAATTACGAAATTAACCAAAACCTAACTCCAATCAAAGATACAGACAGATAGATGAAACCCCTCCTGTTCCACACTCCCCTTTTCTCCTGAGATTTTGGGGTAATTAGGGTTTAGAAGCAGACAAAGAAAGACTCACCCACTGAGATACACACACAGTGAGCGGTTAGGCTCGTCTATATTTGTCTGTGTTTATGTGTTCGTGAAGAGAGAGACAGAGAGAGAATCTGTGTATATAATTTTTATAGGGTAAATATCATTTTTGGTCCCTCCATTATACCACTTATTCATCTTTAACCCCTCATATTTTCTCTTTTTATCAGACTTAATCCCTTAAATTTATAGTTTGTCAATATTGGTCCCTTTAATTATCTATGTGTTATTTTTAAATTTTAATGAATTTGTGAAAAAAAGACAAATTTAAATAAAAACTCATTTATGTCACTTATTCATATTTGATTCTCATATTTTTTTTATCAGACTTAGTCCCTTAAATTTATAAATTCATCATTTTAGTCACTCCAGTTATCCATCCTTTAATTTTAACGAATTTATAAAAAAAAAAAAAACACCGCCAAGAGGATTGGAACCTCGACTTTCTATGAGGGAATGAGTAGCCTAACGACTCCACCAGATACACTACCTGACTAATTTTCTAAATTAATTTTTACTTATAAATCAACAAATATCGATCATTGTTATCCTATATATCGTGATAACAAAAATTAAATTATAACCAACCAAAATAACGCAAACACTAAATAAAGTCATAAATCACAACACAAAAAGTATAATAAGTGTAATTACGTATTTGATGACATGATTTTTATGTATTTATTTTTGACTTTTATGTCTTTTTTTTTTATATATTTTAATCTGTTGTGATTTATGACGTTATTTGGTATTTGTATGATTTAATTTTTTATTATCACTGTATATTGATTGATGTTTGTTGATTTTGAGATATTTCAGCATGGAAGTAATATACTTTCTAACATGTTTTTTATTTTATAATTATGTATAAATAATATTTTATTTCGTAAAATAACCAAGTGATGTACTTGATAGAGTGACGAGGCTACCCATTCGTTCATATAAAGTTGTGGTTTTGAGTTCTTTTGGCCACAGAAAATGTTTCTTTTATTTTATATATATACAAATGAAGGAATCAGAATCGATTTAATCTATAAACTTTATGGATTAAGCCTGATGAGGGAGAAATATGTGGGTATCAAATCTATATAAGTGGTAGAATTCAGGGATCAAAAGTGATATTTATAATTTTTGTACATAATTGTATATATCACATGATATTCATTAGGGCGTGTTTGGCTCACTCCAAAAACAATTAGGCAAGACAATTATTACACTATTAGGTGGAGAAACTTATTCTCATAGCACTTTTAACAACTATTTGGTATGTAGGCATTATGAAGTTAGAATTTGAACAACTAGCAGTAAGCTGCACACTAGATGTGTGTAAAAATATTTAAACATTATAAATAATTAATTTTTATTGCTGGATTGATCATCAATCATGGGATAGTGACTCCAAAACATGAAATATGTCATTTTTCTTTTTTATGATTATAAGATAAATTGCATTGAAATTAAATGTATTGTACAACAATGGAGATGAGGTCTTAGCTCTCCTCCCATGCACTATTTCAGATTCTAAATATTGTACGCGCGAATTCTGGGTTATTTTTGTTATTTTTCTTTATAGAAGGGGTATTTCCGTCTTATTGTCTTATTGGGTGGTTAGCACCCCTATCATTACTCCCCCACTTCTTCTAATGTTATTTATTGTACTAGGAGAAGTCGAATCATCATCTGTTAGACCGTCGCATCCTTGTCCATGAAAAGGCGCGCTCTTTCTCCATCCCCCCTATATATAGGCCCTCATTTGAACCTCTTGACCTCCCTTCCTGACTTTGCTTTCAAGCTGACTCTGGAGATCGTCTTCCCTCCCAACCTTCTTTCTTTTCTTCCAGGTACAGTAAAACCTCTATAAATTAATACTCTATAAATTAATAAACTCTTTAAAATAATAAAATCTTTCGGTCCCGACTTGGGCCTTTGTAAAAAATCATCAAATTCAATAAGATAATAAAATAATAATTTTTTGAAAAATTCCTTTATAAATATTAGGTCCCATTAAAACTCTAAATTAATAATTCATAAATATTACAATTATAAATATTATGGTAATTTACTAAAATGTGAAGTCTGTAATGCTTTACGCATTTGATCATTCATGGATGATTTTGCGATGCCTTTTAGATGAGAAGACATGGTTGGGTGTTATGAATTATTTTATTATCATATTGAGATTTATGTAGTATATGTTTCATTCATCATGCATGAATATATTTAATTGGGTATAATAGTTACTTAAGTGCAACGAATTAATGTAAACATGTATATTTAAGTTATTCCAATGAATTGATACATGTGTCTATGAATATAATAGTTAATTGTAAATAATGAATTGATATTATACATGAATATATTTAATTAGTTATAAAAAATTAATTGATGCATGAATATAATCAATGAAACATGTATGAATTCATTTATTTTCAATACATATGTACTAAATTTGCTGAATTTAAAAAATCTCTCTTTTAATTAATAAAATATTAATTTATCGATAAATTAATATCTCTCTAAATTAATAAAATTTCATGGTCCCAAAGTTATTAATTTATAGAGGTTTTACTGTACTTACTCTACCTTGCTCTTATGTCTTCTTCTAGTTCAGAGTCTAGTCCTAGTTCATCCTTAGAGTCGTCTGTGACCTCCCTTAGGGAGTGAGTAGGCACTTCCCATGGTCCTAGTTCTCCCTTAGGTGTTCCACAATCTCCTTTCCCTTGTCGTAGGATTCCGACTACTAATTAGTCAGTAAAGTTGGTTGATCCTGATGATGTTCCCCTTCAAATAAAATATCAGTATATGATGGCCAAGGACCCTTGGGCTAGGATCGTTAGTACTGTTAAGACTCCCATACACCAAATAAAAGAGAAATACTTTGTCCCTCATGATTATGAGGTCATGATTCCCCATTCTTTTGATAGAATGCATTGTAGCCCTCAAGGGTTTTACTCTATCTCAATTTTGCACCTAGAAGCTGGTCTTCTTTTTTCTGCCTTGCCCTGTACATAACATTTTTAGTAGGCTAGAGCTCTGCCCCATGCAACTGTCACCTGATTCTATTAGTCATATTTTACTCTTTATCATAGTAATGCGACATCTTGATCTCCCTTGTAGTTTTGAAAACTTCTGGTCGGTTTACTCCTTTATAACTTCCAAGAGATCGGAGAGAGGGGTTGGTTTTATCTAACTGCTCGTAAGGAATTTCGCTACTTAGACGACCTTAAGTCCAATATAGGTCCCTAACAGGAAAGGTGTATCTTCATTTGTCCCCCTCCAAGTGAAAGGTGGTCTTTTCGTTGTGATTGGCGTATCTCAAAGCCCAATCCATCAATGAACGGGGTGGGGCTGGAAGGCGATCTCATAAACTACATTACCATATATTGGTACAAGCCCAAGCATCTTTTTATAGAAAGTGTCCTGAAGCTTGCAAGCCTCTCCCCAGCACCTAGGGCTGGCAACGAGTCGAGCTCGACCATTTTTGTCGAACTCGAGCTCGAGCTCGATGCAGTATTTTTGAGCTCGAGCTCGAGAACTTGTTCCAGAAAATTTGAATAACATTGCAGCAGAATGGAGGTGGGAAGGAGAGAAGAAAGAGACGAGGAAGTTCAGAAATGTTACTAACTGATAATGGTCTTTCTTACAACATTACAACTCTTTTACAAACAACTCTCAAAGCAAACAAAAGTGTAAGGAACTAAGGCTGGAAAGGAATCTAACAACAAGAATTAAACAAATCCCCTAAAAACACAACCAAACCCAAGAAAAAAAATTAAAAAAGATGCTAAAAACACACCCAAACCCAAGATAAAAAAATCCCCTAAAAACCCAAGAAAAACAAGAATTAAACAAATCCCCTAAAAACACAACCAAACTCAAGAAAAAAATTTAAAGAAGATGCTAAAAACACACCCAAATCCAAGAAAAAGAAGAACAAGCAAAATGCAACAGAGAGAAGGATTATCTTAAAGCAGTACTCGTCGTCGTCCTCGTTGCCGACTTACCGTCCTTGTTGCCATGAGTTTGGGACTAGGGTTCTAAGAGATGGGTTTGGGAAAGAAATGAGCCCGTCCTCGTTGCCGCCCTGCCGTTCTTGTTGCCGTGAGTTTGGGGTTAGGGATCTAAGAGATGGGTTTGGGAAAGAATTGAGAGGAGAAAGAATGGGGAAGAAACAGAAAGAGAGAAAGAAAGAGGAAGAAGAAATGAGAACAAGAGAGAGAAAGTGATGGGTTTTGATTTTTGACTTTTTGTATTATTATTATTATTATTATTATTATTATTATTATTATTATTATTATTATTACTACAACTATTATTATTATTATTATTATTATAAAATTTTTAGATAGATATAGTTGAAATTAATATATGTTCACAATCTGCAAAATTTATATATTTATAAATGTTAGTATAACATTGATTTAACTATCATCTTACATTATTGAACAACATGGGTTAATCGGGCCATCAAAATTTAGATCAGACCGTTAGATATAATAAAACTTATAAAAAAATACATTTCGTAAAGTTTTAAACTTATTGGATATACGGATGTCGAGATATCATATTCAAAACATAAGAATAATCATTCAAGACGGTGTATAGTTAAATCAGGCTATGTGATTTTAAATAATACCGTCTGATACGATCTAATGGGCACAGTCTTGTATATAATTAAATTTCGTATGAATCAGATATCTTAATTATTGATTAAATTTTTCAATCTCATTATATATATAATAAAATAATAATTAGAAGTTCAATCATCATCATCATCATTATTATTATTATTGTGAATTGTTATTATTATTATTATTATTATTAGCTTAATTCATAGGAATTACTAAATTTTGACATAAATTTATAAATAATAAAAATCATAAGTGAATTATTTATCAATTTAAAAAATGTATAACATAATATAAATATATATTAAAATATAACATAAAGATATTATAATAATTTTAATTATAAAAAATTATAATTTACTAAGTTGTTGATCAAATTTATTTTTATATAAAGATCAAATGTATAAATAAAAGTACCATAATTTATTATTCAAGATAAAATGTATGATATTGATTAATAATTATAATATATGGTTAATTTAAATTATAAAACTGATCAAATATTAAATATAAAATTAAATATATAAAAAATTCAAAAATAAAAATATAAAAAATTTAAAATATATATATATATATATATATTCACCAGCTCGCGAGCACAACAAAAACGCAGCTCGAGCTCGAGCTCGCGAGTCGGCTTGACTCACCTGCCACCCCTACCAGCACCCCCTCCTTGTTAGGGGCTCTCTAGGTGACTTTATTTTCGTTCTTTTCTTCTGTCTTTCTTACTTTCTATCTCAATTGTTATACATCTTTATAACTATTATTTATTGTAGACTCTGTTTTCATGAATGCTAGGATCACTAACAAAGTGAGGGCAAAGAAGGGGACCCTTTCCCCGAGCACATTGCAAGAATTGGCCCATGCTGGTACCCTTGCCCCTCAAGAAAGTACTCTATCTCGCGATCAATCTGGCACTATTGCCTCACTCAACCTGCTCATTCCCCTATTGATGCACATGTTGCACAGTCCTCTAAAGCACAGGTCGAACCTGAGGTTACCAAAGGTGAACAAGTATAAGTAAGAAGA
>NC_026152.1:2071985-2081356 GCF_000512975.1 Sesamum indicum
AGAGCAAAAGTTAGAGCAAGAGCTCCCGCCCAACCAAGTCAACCAAGAAAAAGCAATAGAAGGCTCGCGAAGCTGCTGATTGTGCTAACGAGGCTCAAAATCAAATTACTTTGCAAGAGCAGGAAGAGGTTTAGCTACAAGCGAGGGAGGCCTTGCGATCCCCTAATAACCGGGTCGCTCAAATGGTGGAGAAAAGACGGTCCCTAACTGGGTGATCTCCAGTTCAAGTAGTATCTTGAGGACAAGAGTCGGCCAAGATTCTTGAGAACTATACATGGCTTCCTGCTTGGAACGCGATCAGGTGATCCTAGCGCAAATTTCTCACATCCAGGTGGAAGAGTATTTTGCTCATAACCTTGAATAGGTGACTTTTTTTCGATCTCAATTACTTGATGATTAATCTTTACTTGTCTCTTCATACTCTTCAAATTATTCTGCAGGCGATCGCCTTTGGCCACAATCTCTCTCTGAAATGTTCGATGTGGTGCCATGAGAAGGTATTGGCTGATGTCAAAATATCTGAACGTGAACAACAGCTCAAGGATGCCTGGGATCGTAATGGTGAGTTGGTGTCCCTGCAGGCAAATCTGGAGGCAAAGGCATACTTCCGAACAAAAATCTGTTAACCTCATGCTGAAACTACAACAATCTGCAATTGAGTCAGGGAGGGCTTGCAAGGCTGCACAAGAAATAGCAAAAAGGAAGGTTTCGCAGCAGGTCGAGAGATTGGGTTAGCAAAAGGTCGCATATCTTTCCTGCAATCAGATGAGTACCAAAGTGCTATCTCCTAGGCTTGTTTTCAGGGAGCTCGTGACTTCCTTAAGGTTCCTGCCTTTAAGATCGCGGTGGAGACTAAGGCTATTGACTTCCATATTAAGGGTTTTGAAAAGTGCAAGCGCAATTACAAAAACTCAATGGTTTTGTTGAAAGATTCAACCAGGCCCAGCTTGACCGTTCTTTGACTAGTGACCTGGAACCCTACCCTGTTGAGCCTAAAGCCCCAGAAGCTGAAGACGAATTCGCTTGTCTGATTGTGGAAGTAGAGAAACAGGATTAGGATTGTGGAATAGATGTGATATGCTCTTAGATTGCATAGGCATCATCTTCATAACTTTTGATCTAAGTAGATGTTTACACGATCTACTTTCATAAATGAATTGACAAGATCATGAATCATAGGTTGTTTTTGCTTCAATATCCTTATACTTATATCGACCTATCTTCTTTCATAATAGATCCTTAATTTTGCAATCATAATGAAATAAGATGATCTTTTTCAGACCGTCATAATACCATAAGGGTGATATTTTTCAGATTGCAATAATATCGTAATTGAATTATAAAGATGATCTTTTCAGATCACAATGATACCCTAGTTGAATAATAAGAATGATCTTTTTCAGATCGCAAAATTTCCAAGAATAAGAACACAACCTTTTTTTAGGTTCATCCATTAAGAATAATTTGGGGTTGAATGTCTTTCTCAGACTTTTTACAAAAGATGAGCTTTCGCAGGTTCCTTTAACTTCTACCAGATTTACAATCGATGACCTTTTTTAGGTTGCAAAAATTGACATCAAGTCACAAAAAGGCATGAGATTCTGGTATGAAATCTGAAAAAATCCTAACCTTTCTCGGTCACCTATAATTTGCAAGTTTTTTTCAAATATCATTTTTCACGTTTTCCAGACATCCTTTTTGAGGTCGCTAGAATTCACCTTTGTTTTTTTCGTACTTCAAAGCTTGATCTCCTGTCATGCATAAAACTTTTTTAAGTTATGAATATTCCATAGCCTAGGCAAATCCTTTCATTCCATATCTTGAAGAGCATATGTTCCTTTCTTTCTAACTTCCACCACCTTGTAAGGGCCTTCCCAAGCTGGGTCGAGCTTTCCCACATGTTTTGATACTTCGACCTTTTTCAAGATGAGGTCGCCCACTTGAAAACTTCTAGGCCTTACCCTTTGATTATATCCTCTTGTCATCAAATTTTTATAACGTGGGATCCTTGCATATGCTCGATCCTTAAATGGTGTTAAGGTCAAACGACCTCTCCGGTATATTACCTTGCGGATCATATTTTGGTTGATTCTTGCTGTTTTCTCCCTCATCTGCACAGGTATGATTTCTTCTGTTCCATAAATCAAGCAAAATGGGGTCTTTCCTGTTGTTGTTCTTGGAGTCGTCCTATATGCCCATAGCAGCCCTGGCAGCTCTTCGACCCACAATCTTTTCGCTCATTCAAGCCTTGTTTTCAAATGTTGGAGTAATGTTCGATTTGTGACCTCGACCTACTCATTTGCTTGGGGATTCCTAACCACGATCAAATTTTGTTGAGTTTTAAGCTCTTTGCACTAGGCAATGATCTTCTTTCCTTGAAATTGTGCTCCATTGTCTAAAATCAACACCCTGGGTATGCCAAACCTGCAAATAATGTTTTTTCAAATAAAATTTATTACTTATTTATTAAAGATCTTTGCTAATGTCTTCGCTTCCACCCATTTTGAGAAATATTCGACCGCTATGATCAAGAACTTCTTCTGTGCAATCGCTTGAGGGAACGGAACGGTCCCACTATGTCGATTCCCCATCAATCGAAGGGACATGCGATCTTGACAACTTCAAGTGTGCTGCTGGTACATGTGATAATGCTGCAAATTTTTTACAACTCTTACACTTCTTAGAAAATTCCTTTGCATCATCCACCATAGTAGGCCAAAAATATCCCTGCCTTAGGATCTTTTGAGCCAATGATCGCCCCCTAGAGTGGTTTCGACAACTTCCTTCATGTACCTCACTCATCACGTACTTGGCTCTCTCTTCATTCAGACACTTAAGCAGTAGGCGTTCAGGTGTCTTCTTGTCTAATTCTTCCTCCAACAATGTAAATCTATTCACTTTGAATTGTAGCCTTTTTGGCAGTAATGCGGTTGTCCAACAAGATCCCACTTTTCAAATACTGAACAAAGGATGTTTTCCACGACTTATCTTCTTCAATTGCGCTATTTGCACTCTCCTCTATTGTTGGAGCCTCCTTAATCATTACATCAATCTTCCTTTCCTTGACCCCCGACACCATGGCTCTGAACTTAGACAATGCGTTTGCTCTCGTGTTCTCTTCCCTCGGGATTTGGTGCACTTGACATTTCTCAAACTTTTTCATCATTTCTTTTACCCTCCTTAAGTACTATGTCATAGACCATTCTATGGTCTCATATGATCCCTATACATGCATCGCCACCAACTGCGAGTTTGTGTATGTATCAAGTTGTTTCACCCCTCCTTCCCATGCCATTCACAGTCTTTGAATGAGAGCTTCGTATTCTGCCTTGTTATTTGCCACCGGAAAGGATAACCTTACCGCGACCTCGATCTCTATCCTATTAGGTCCTTGCAAGAACATTCCAGCTCCTCTATTTTTCGAATTTGACGACCCGTCCACATGAAATAGCCATCTCTCTTCTTCCTCCTGTGGTACCTCTACCAGTTTTAGTATAAATTCCGCAAGCACCTGGGCTTTGATGGCATTCATCGTTTGAAACACAATATAAAACTCTCCTAATCTCACTGCCCATTTGACCATTTGCCCGGGTATGTTTGGCTTGGACATAATTTGTTTTAAAAGATGATTGGTAAGGACCACTATGAGGTGTGATTGGAGGTATTGATTGCAACTTGCGAGCTTTTGTTACAAGTGGAAGGCTAGTTTTTTTATCTGCACATATTTTTTCTCGGCCCCCTGCAACATTCAGCTAACATAGTATATTGGACTTTGTTCTCCCTCTCCTTCCATACTAGTACTTAGTTTACCATCTCTTTCGAGACTGCCAAATAAACATACAACTTTTCACCTAGTAAAGGATTCATGAGCAAAGGCGGGATCACTAGATATGCTTTTAATTCTTAAAAAGCCTTTTCACGTTCTTCAGTCCACTTCAAATCTCACTTTTCTTAAAACCTTAAAGAAGGGAAGGTTTCGATCAGGTGATCTGACTATGAAGCGATTTAATGCTGCTATTTTTTCCGTGAGCCTTTGGACGTCCTTGATTGATTTTGGTGATCCCAATTGCACGATTGCCCTTATCTTTTCAAGATTAGCTTCTATCCCTTTCTCACTGATTATGTACCCCAAAAACTTGCCTTTTCACACTCTGAACGTATACTTTGAAGGATTAAGCTTCATCCAGTATGCTCACATGATCATGAACACGCCTTCCAAATGTTTCAGGTGCTCGTTCGCAAGCTTGCTTTTCACTAGCATATCATCTATGTATACTTCCACCCCGTGCTTCCGATCAGATTCTTGAATATCCTGTTCACCAATCTTTGATAGGTCTCACTTACATTCTTAAGACCAGAAGGCCTAATGTTATTACAATAAACCCCCTTTTTTAGTAACAAATGTCATTTTTCCCTTATCTTCCTCAGGCATGAATATTTGATGGTACCTTTGATAGGCATCCATCATGCTAAACAATGCACATCCTGTCGTAGAGTTTACAAGAAGATCTATTCGTAGTAGAGGATACAGGTCCTTAGGGCACGCCTTATTCAGATATGTAAAGTCGATACACATGCGCCATTTTCGGAGGCTTTGGCACGATCACGACGTTAGATAGCCAGGTTTTGTATTGGATCTCTTAAACTTATTCGGCCTGCAATAAATTGTTGACTTCTTCCTCAATGATTCTGTTCCTCTCGACCCCAAATGCTCGTTTCTTTTGCTTTACTAGCTTGACTTGGGGATCTATATTAAGTCAATGCATTATGACTTCAGGATCTATCCCCTTAAAATCATATGGACTGCATGTGTACATGTCATTATTTCTCCTCAAGAAATCTATAGTCATCATTTTCAATTCGGGTGTCATCTTTGATCCAATCCTAGTTATTTTATCAAGCTCTCATGTCACGAGCTGGACCTCTCTGTATTCCTCTTCTAGCTCTATCTTTTCTACTTTTTCTTTCTTGATCTCATCACCCTGCCCTTGTTTCTCTCCTTTTCTTTTTTCTTTCTTCCCCGCATCTGCCTGCTTTATTGATAAATTATAACACTGTCTGGCCGCCATTTGATCTCATCTGACTTCTCCCATTCCACATTTTGTTCGGGATTTCATCTTCAGAGGCAAATGGTCCCTTCTTAGGGTCATGAATGAGTATGCTAACCATCATGTCAATTCTGAGGTCTTCTACCCCCAACATTTTATTATTAAATTGTCCCATAAAACTTTTCAATGACTCTTCCTCCTTTTGTCTAATAGTGAACAAGTAACCGATCTCTTCGCCTTTTTCTTAATAGCAAAATGAAAGGAAAACTTCTTCACCAATTGTTCAAAATGATTCTATTGACCCGCTTGATAAATTTGAAACCATTCTTGAGCTTCTCCTTTGAGGGTGGTCAAATACAATTTGGCCTTGATCGAATCTATCTGATCGTACAGATTCATAACCAATTCGAAAGCGGCTACATGTTCCTAACGATCCTTATTTCCATCATATTTGGGAAAATCTGGAAATCTGAAGTTATGATCCACAACCTCCATTAGGATTTTGTTGGAGAATGGTGAATTCCTGTTCTGGGTTGTGATCTCTCCTCGTTTCTTCAGCTCTTCAATCTGTTGGCCTAATTTTTTTGATCTGCCAACTCACATTGTCGACCTTGGACTTAGAGATACCAGGTTGCCTTAGTAACACCCTTCTGATGGTTACTTCATTAGACATCATCCTTTCTTCACCTTTCTCAAGTCCTTCGAGCCTCATTCTGTCATGCTCAAGTTCTACTTCTTTTCCTTTAAATAACTATGTTTTCATGCTATCCTTTAGTATAGGAGTTATTGTCCTCCTTTCATACTCCAGAATAGCTTTCCTACTCACCTCCTCAATCATACGCTGAATATCAGCTCTAGTTAGGTGCAAAATTTGATCCCCCCCTCATATAGGTATCTCGTCCTCATATTGATGATCTCTTCTGGATGATCCCTCCTATTGTTCGATATGTTCTCAAGGTTTTTCCCACATACGCCTCCAAATTGATCCAGGTCGCTTATATTGATCAAGCCCTGCTCCTCGTTGACTAATGGTCGAGTCGTGATCGATCTTAAGCCACCTGGGTTGTGGATCCTGAGAACAAAGAAATTCGTTAGGCTTGCTGGAAAGCCCCCAACTAAGACCCTCTAATATTTAAGTTAGAATTGGTGAAGTCGAAAATGATCTAGAGGGCTTTATAAAGTCGAAGAAGCAATAAATGCAACATACCATAAATGCTTCTAAACAGCAGTATTTATAAGTCCCAAATGTCCGTACATAGTAGACCCACATGGCAACATCTCACAGAATGCCTATTAAAAAATCCAACGGCTAACAGTTCGGGTCCTGATTATGGGTTGAAGGGGCGGGTTCATCTAGCGACCTGACCAGACAAAAAGTGTGTGAATCCTGGGCTATTTTTGTTATTTTTCTTCATAGAAGGGGTATTTTCCGTCTTATTGCCTTATGGGATGGTTAGCACCCCTATCAAGTTGGACACTTAATCTCATGTTA
The DNA here is from genome assembly GCF_000512975.1 of Sesamum indicum. NCBI lineage: Eukaryota > Viridiplantae > Streptophyta > Magnoliopsida > Lamiales > Pedaliaceae > Sesamum > Sesamum indicum. The sequence goes on from NC_026152.1 coordinate 2,078,526, forward strand.
ATACTTATTTAAACACTCATCACAATTCAAATGTTCTTCTCATTTACTTTTTATGTTCAAAATAACGATGACAACAACGATAACGACAACAATGTAGGGGTTATCTAAGGGTATTAGGAATTTACACAAAAATGCCCTCATTTAATTCAGTAATTTCCTAACAGATCATCAAAATCTACGTTTGTTTTTATTAATATTGTCATACCGATTGCCAGTAATCTAGTTTGAGCCCAGGTATACACAATCTTATGATGACCATTTGATAAGGTAAGGGTCAATTATTCACGCGAAATCGTACAATTCGGGAGATTTTATAAATAATAACACTTTATGCCCCAAATACAATTTTTAACACGTTGAATATTCTTACAATCTTAATGTTTTGTTTCTTACAACTACACTAATTTAAGTATCGAATAGCTATAATTAGAATCTAATATTATTCTCATGTATTCCTGGCTTACAGGACACACAATTCAATCTTCAGCTTACTCTAGCATATTTGGAATATGCTCTATCCCATTTAGACTTTAATTGAACTTTTTCAATATCGAAAAATATCAAATAATAATGATAATAATTTCAATCTTTCTTGAAAAAAAATTATAACAAATTTAAAAATAATAATAATAATTTCAATCTTTTCTGAAAAAAATTATAAGAAATTAAAATTTTATCAGCACACCATTAGCATGATTGAACTGACATAAATAAACTAGACTGCATTAGTCAAAAAGCAAGAAATGACAAGAAGAAAATTAGTATCACAAATATCCAAATTTAGAAAAGGTCAAACAAATTTGGTGTAACAAAAGCATAGAAAACAAATGACAATGCAGGAAAAAGAACAATTCAAATCAATATAGTGTAGGCATGTATCCCATATTAATTGCAGATGATAAATTTAATTGCACAACTAGTCCCTCCTGTTTCTTCTTTTTCTATATATATATATATTAAATCAAATTAAACCTAGATTTAATTGGTATGCTAATAATTTCATAATAAAAAAGAACCAATAAACATATAAACTGACTACTATGTAAGTAAACAACTTAATGGTTTGGACTCAAAATTTTTTATGAGGACTCTTGGATGTGTGTGTTAAAAAAAAAGAGAGAAAAATGCAATTTAGCCCCCTGTAATATTGCAAATGTATAAATTACTCTAAAAAATATCAGCAATTTACCCCCTGTATTTTTTAAAATGCAATCATTTATTCCCTTGTAATTTTTGAAATTAAGCAATTTACCTCCCTAGATAAGGGGTAAATTGCTTCATTTTAAAAATACAGGGGATAAATTGCTAATTTTTTTATATGAAGATAATTTGCTCATTTACAATATCACATAGGACTAAATTGCATTAAACCCAAAAAAAAAAAAAGAGTACTAACATTCTTGTAATTTAAACCCAATACCTGTAGCAAAGAGCTGTTTGCACATCAATATAAGTATTTATCACTTCTTTTTTTGTTTTTTTCCTGAAAATTACAAACATTAGATTATCTTTTTTAGATACTACAACTTTAATTTTTTCCCTCCTATTCTTCACTTTTATTTTCAAACACTTTCAACTTTTAATATAACTAAAGAAAAGATTCTTACACAAATCAGATTCGGTCATATCAAACCAATCGCAGAGTAAGTATGATACACTTGTCATCTGATTGGTCATTTTCTTCTAACTATCAATTACACGACTAATGTATTGTGCTCATCATATAATTGGTTCAGGTCTTATTAAACACAATTTAGATTTTGAATTTCCCCATCTAAATTTATAACTTTCTCTCTACGGTATATTCATATCACAAAAACAAAAGTTACTGCATACATAAAAGTTGGATCGAACTTAAATCAATTACATTATAAGTGTTACATTTGATATTCGATTAATTGAGTTCTACCAAAACTTAATCACTATGTTTGTTTTCATTTTCAAGTTATCTTCGGAATGAGTCAAAACATACCCAATATTTGTCATCATATAAAAACAGCTTATTTGGGTGTTTTTAACTGTTTTGACATAGATACATACATATACATAAATATATATAAAAAAAGGGGTTAAATCCATTTTGACCCCCTGTGATATATAAAAATATCAACAATCCCCTTATGAAATTTTTAATATAAAAAATCACCCTCATGTTACGAATAAATAATCACACCGCCCCCTAGTCAATTTGAGCCTATTTTTTTAAACACAATGACTAAAATACCCATTATAGTCAACTAGTCAAACTAAACTTATTAATATATAATTATTTTAATTTATAATAAGTAGAATTTAATACTATTAAAATATATTTATAATATATATAATTATAATTTTGAAAAAATAAAAAAAATCCAAAAATAAAAAAGGTATTTTCATAAAAAAATTACACTCAAAGCGCCTATGGCACAAATTTTATACGGAGGGTGTTTTTAAACTTTATTTTATATTACAGGGGGTATTTGATACTTTAATTTTCATAGGGGGCTTTTTGAACATTCATATTATCACAGGGGGGTCTCTGGATTTTTTGTTATTAAAAAAGACATGATATGACAATAATTTGACAATGAATAGTCATTTTTGTCTCCCAAAACACAACATTAAACATATAATACTTATTTTAAGTTATCTCCACAAATAAATCCAAACATACACACTATCTCTAACACATTTTTTTATCTTTTTTTTTCTCTCTTTATCCCCACAAAACACTCAAAAAATGAATTCAAACAATATGAATGTGATTTACAACTATATATATATATGATTGCTTTATTATTAAAAAAAAAAAAAAAAAAACCATTTGGGGGGGCGGGGGGGGGTTTTTG
>NC_026152.1:2081427-2093118 GCF_000512975.1 Sesamum indicum
TATATATATATATATATATATATATATATTATATTATATATATATATATATATATATATATATATACTTACCCATGCAGCCGTATACATCACTCCATCTCCTGGATCAGTTCAACATCTCCGATCCTCTTAAATTAATACTTGCTGCCGTATTCTCTTCGTTTCACCATGAGCAACTACAATCAGCCTCAAGGTATCTCTCTCTCTCTCTCTCTCTCTCTATATATATATATATATATATATTATTTGCTGTTTGTATACAGCAAAGAAGGTATAATGTATGTTTGGTTGTTGATGGTGAATATATATATATGTATTTCACTTTTTAGCAGCTTATCCGCCACCGGGAATGGCGGAGGCACAGGGCGCTTACGTGGTTCCGGCGCCGCCTGGTTTTCCAGTGAAAGATGGGCAACAGATTCAGACCCCACCGGAGAACACTGAGTCTAGAGGTGGTGGGTTCTGGAGAGGATGGTAACTTTCACTGCTTCTCCTTCCTACTCGTCATGCTAATTTCATCTCTACCCTATTTTCCTATTCATGCTTTGACTTCTTTCACTTATGAGAGTGGTGCAAAATCTCTCTTATTTTTTAAATTGTACATCAATTACATGATAAATGTATTGCACTTGTTATGTGTTGATTTAGATTTGGCCCAATTGAGTTCGGACAAAATTTTTCCAAGAGTGGTGCAACGTATATAATTCTATTTATCAACTACAATTTGATTAAAAAAAAAAAAATCATTTCAATCGTAATTATCCCTTTATTTACCTTTAAATTTCAAATTTTACAAGAAAAAATGAGACCTAACATCACTATTGAAATTTTAGCCTAAGGGTTAAGACTTAGGTTGTATGACTAAGTACGTTATCGTAGGTTTTGAGTCTTACCTTATGTGAGTGTATTTGTTTGATTTTATGTGAATTTGTTTAATTTATCAGTCTATTGTCGAAAAAATAATAATTTTAGTTTTGTAACTTAAGGCATATTAGTACTTCTCGTCCAACACAAATTAATTTTTTCAATCTAATTCTGTAATTTAAAAATTTTGACAATTTTAATCCCTTTTTTACAAACTTGGCCGAAAAATCGCATATGTGATTTGAACACGACTAAATTATATTGCATTTTGGTCATGTGACTGAGAGATGATTGTCATTTTCAGTCTTGAACGAATTGCTAGGTTGGCATTTTTTTATCATACATGAATTGATTTACAGAACTAAAATTACAATTTAATTAGGTTATGTTCAGATCACATGCAATTTTTCGATCAAATTGGTCGAAAAATGATTCAAATGCCAAAATTCTAAAGTTACATGACCAAATTGTCAGAATCAACACGTGTAGGATCAAAAATGCCATCCTACCTAAGTTACAGGACAAAAAATTGTATTTTTTCCTTTATTATCTTTATAGTTTGATTGTTACGGAAAAAATCATTTTTGCAGTACCTCCTCTTATGTGCCAATACATGGGAAAATTCTTGCCCGAACCTATTTCGGAACGCTTGCTCTGTGATATGTCATTTTTTCTAAATCGTACACCAATCACATAACAAGTGTGATTGCACTTACCACGTGATTGATTCGAGTTTGATCGAATTGGGTCCCGACAAGAATTTTCCATAATTTGGAACTGAAAATTTGTCTTTTAAAATTCATAATCATACATTTTTGGTGCAGTTGTGCTGGTTTATGTTGCTGCTGTCTATTGGATGCTTGTTTCTGATGAGGAGAATTCATAAATCTGAATGATTCTTCTTTTTCTTCTCAATGTTATATGTGTATGTTGGGTTTGTGGCTTTGTGGGGAGAGTTAGAGTTGGTTTGTAATTGTAATGGATCTTTTTGGATGCAATTCTGAATAACAACACTGCATGTTTGTGTAATTAATGTTATTACATTCTTGAATATTATTTTATTTTTTGGCTAATTAATTCATGTTGTAATTATTAAAGTCTAATATTTTATAAATTATTTTTGATGCCATATATAACTGCATATGGAATTAGGAATTCTAAATAAGGTGAAATCTGTTGCAAAATACTCACCACAACTTGTTTAAGTATTGGACAAGATTTCATGGCTATTCTTTTATAAAAATTGTGGCCCGTGACCCATTCTTTGGCTCAACCTACTTCTGCCACCTGACCTTCTTGACCTAATCCGACTTTCTTGATGTTTATCTCTTCCTCTTCTACGGATAAAACCCTAGACCTAGTTCTCACTCTCTCGTCTTCCCTCCTTCCTTTCTCTAGAATCTCAATCACTGTTTTCTCTCTTCTTCTCTCTTCTTGTTTTCACCCTCTGCCGTTTTTCTCTCTTCCCGTCATCAATGGATTAGCTTTATATAAACCCTCTGACAGCTTTTGGTGAGAATAACGAACAGAACAGAAGTCTTCTTCCCCCTTCTACTCTCTTGCTCCCGATTAAAAGTTTTTCGTGAACTAAGTTCCCTAAGTGGAAATTTTTGAGTGATTTTAGTGGTCCTTTGTGGATCGGCCCTGGTGAGGTATTTTGGAATTTAGCAATTGGTGAAGTGGTTTTTGACCTTGGTGGCTGTGAGCTACCCTCTATCGGATTTGGCCCTTGAGCCAACTACTTTCTCTGTTATCTTTATATCTATTACTGCTTCTCTTAGAATTGTAAATATCTGTTAATATTTTTGTAATATAAATGATTTTATAATCCACGATTTTCTATAATAGTTTATTAGGACTTTTTTATTTTGGGTTCATTACTGGAGGATTCTTCCAACATAGTCAAAACTTTTACTTCAAAAGTAGGGTAGAATACACTTTGCCCCCCACCCCAACTGTTTCTAATGTACCAATTACTCCTTAAATTAACAAATGTGACACTTATCCTTTTGGTTGGATAAAAATACCCCTCATGTTTTAAATAATTCTTATTATTAATATATTTTAGTATCTTGCACATTAAATCATCACAAAACTACTTATAATTAATTTTTTAAATAAAAAGAGAATTTAGAATAAAAGTGGAGTATAAATTAATATATATATATATAGTAGATACACAATAATTTGATATAACCAACAACTCATACATGTTTTTTTTAAAAGAAATAAAAGAAATTGGCAAATATACATGCTTAACCAAAAGTTAAACAATTTTAGAAGAAAATGAATAAATATAAATGTTTTATCATATTTTTTAAAGAAAATATATTCCAAAAATTATTTAATTACTCAAGAACAATTTAGGGGGCAAAGTATATTTTACCTTAGTTAATAACTTAATTTTATTACCAAATTAATAAAATCTTTTTTTGAAAATTTTTTGTACGTATTCATTACTTAACTTTGTATCTGGAAAATATAATAAAATTAGAACTATTTCATTCACTAATTATATATTACTTTATTATAATTAAAAGATATTTTTTTAATTAAGAGAATGTTAATTAAACTTAAAATATAAAATTTTTAGAAAAAAAAAATTCTTTGAACTATATATATAATATATAAGGTCAATATTGTAAAAAAATTTAACTATAGGAGTAAGTGCTATATTTGTTAGTTTATGGGGTAAATATTACATCAAAAATAATTTAGGAGGGTAAAGTGTTTTCACCCTAAAAAGTATATGTAGAGTGGCAACCTCAGGAACCCTATTAGCTATTACAAATATATATGGATTACGAAACTCCTTAATACAATCAATATTACAGATTATTAATGAATGAACAAATCGTAAATAAAATAACAGAATTTTTGAATGGTGGCTCAGGTAAACCAGATCCCACGAACTCAGTCACCAAAGACTCAACGACTCACAAAGGTTCAGACCACGGCTACACCACCACCAAGATCTGATCGAAAAACTCAAGATCACTAAGATCTTTTATTAGTATTAGCGTCACAGAAACCCACACAGAGAAATCGGTTCACTTAGAATACTTTTGGCTTAGTATATTTCTGATTTAATTGATATCTTTCAACCGAAGGGAAGATCTCCTTTTATAGGAGTAGGGGATCGAAGAAGGAAAAGATAAGCCTCGAAGACTTTCCTGGAACCATTGATTTGGTCAGAGAAAGCTTCCATTTCCATGAGGAAGTAAAGAGAGAAACAAAATCAAAGGTTTGAGGAAAGAGGAGAGAGCAGTTGGCGCATAGAATGGAAGAAGAGAGATTAGGAATAGATTTAGGGCTAGGATAATATATATAAGGGAGTGAAACCTAGGTCGGGTCGGAGTCCATGGGTCAACCGTCGGCTTTGGTGGGTGGGCCTCCTAAGTAGGCCTATTTATTTGGAGTCTTTTGGGCCACAGAAATATAACATGCTCCACCTTGGACCAAAAACTCAAAGTCAGGGGTCCGGAGCCTTTTATGTGTGGATCTGATTTTTCATCATTGCTAAGAAAACCTCCGAGGCACCTGCAGTCACTAAGAAGTTAACAATTCCAATACTGGTGTTAGTCTGGAACAAGATTAAGAATTTCAGACACATACAGAACTTTTCAGCAAACAGACATTTAGTACCCATATCTGCTGTGTTATCATCAGTTTTGATTTTCTCAAGCTTTATAAGTTTTTTACTAACAATATCATGAATAAAATGATAACATCTATATGCTTGGTCCTATCATGAAACACAGGATTTTTGCATAATTGTATTGACGGCTGAATGTCAGAAAATATAGTGAGTTTGTTTTTAAGAAAACCTATTTTTTTTATCAAACCTTCCAACCATATAGCCTCTTTAAAGGCTTCAGTGGTAGCTATGTACTCTGCTTCAGTTGTGGATAATGCAACTATGTGTTATAATTGAGACTTCCAACTAATGTATGAACCACATAAAGAAAAAATGTAAGATGTAGTAGACTTTCTACTATCCCTATCATTAGCATAATTCGAATCCACATAGCCAATCAAATGAATGTTATCAGAGAATTTAGAAAAAGTGATACCTATATCAATAGAACCACGAAGGTATCTAAGGAGCCATTTCAGGGCCTCCAATGTAGAGGGCCAGGGTCAGACATATACCTGTTGAGACAACTGATGGCATAAGCAATATCGGGTCGAGAACAAACCATAAGAAACATTATGGACCCAATAACATTCGAATAAGGTACTTTGCTCATCTTCTCCTTATCAATTTCGTTTTTAGGGCATTGATCCTTGCATAGTTGGAAATGAGCAGCAAGAGGGAAGAAACAGGTCCTTTGATTTAGAAGAATTTTTTATTCTTTTCTATCTCTAGTAATATCTATTCCAAGGATCCTTTTCGCATCACCAAGATTTTTCATTTCAAAAGTTTTACACAAATCCTTTTGCAAATCATCAATCAGTTTAAGATTAGAACTAGAGATAAGCATGTCATCCACATATAATACTAAGAAAATAGGACAGTCATCAATATACTCTTTGAAGTTAAGAGAGAGCATAAAAATATCAAACTTTTTATTCCATTGTCGGGAGAACTGTTTCAAACCATAGAGGGATTTTTTCAAGAGGCACACATAATCAGGTTTTGTTTTATTAATGAAGCCAAAAGGTTGATGCATATAGATATTCTCATCTAAGTCCCCATGAAGAAATGCAGTTTTCACATCCATTTGTTTTAACTCCCAATTATAATGAGCAGTAAGAGCAAGTATAATGCGAACAGTAGTGTATTTCACAACGGGAGAAAAAATTTCATTGTAATCGATACCTTTTTTTTTGTGTGAATCCTTTAGCTACTAACCTAGCTTATATTTTATTTGATTTCTTGCTTAACCTTAAAGATCCACTTACAGTCTACTATAGAGCATTTAGAGGGTTTAGGTACTAGGATCCATATTTTATTATCCCTAAGGGATTTCATTTCTTCCTCCATGGCACTAAGCCAATTTTTCGATTTTATGGCTTCTTGTACGTCGTAGGTTCAGGAATTTCAGTGTTTAAAGCAACTTGGTGATCTCTAAGTTTTGAAGACATCCTAGTTTGTCTCCTACTTCTATCTCTAGCTAATTGGTAGTCATCAAGGTTTGTTTCTATGTTTGTGTTTTCCGGGTGTTCTAAGTGTTGTTCTTGTTCTTCTAGGTGTTCAGGATTTTGTGCTTCTATCTCCCCCCCCCCCTTTTTGTTTTTTCCCAGGATTTTGTGCTTCTATCCCCCCCCCCCCCTTGTTGGTTATCCTCTATGCTATCCTCCACCTTAATAAATGTGGTGTTGTTTTGGGCTGTGTCTAAAGTTTTAAGGTAAAGCATCTCATTTTCATTGAATATGACATCTCTACTAATTAAAACCTTAAAACCCGGCTGGCTTCGTACCCATAGCCTGTACCCTTTGACACCCTCGGGATAACTAATAAACACACATTTCACATATTGGGGTTCTAACTTATCAGAATTTTGGTGCACAAAAGCAGAACATCCGAAAACACATAAAGCAGAAACATCAGGTTGTTTACGATACCACACAGTATCAGGAGACTTACCAAGTAAAGGCACAGATGGAGATAGATTAATCAAATGAGCAGCAGTCAAGAGGGCTTCATCCCAAAAAGTTTTTTGTAAACCAGAACTTACCAAAAGACACCTAAATTTTTCAAGAATAGTATGATTCATGCGTTCGGCCACACTGTTTTTCTGTGGGGTGTAGGAGTTGGTTTTGTGTCTCTTTATGCCAAACTTTTCGCACAAATCAAAAAAATTTTGGTTAAAAAATTCAAGAAAGTTGTCGGTTCTAAGAGATTTGAGCTTTCTACCAGTTTGGTTTTCCACCAAAAATTTTTATTTTTCAAACCTTTCAAAAACTTCGGATTTGTGTTTTAATAAGAAAACAAAAACTTTTCTTGAAAAATTGTCAATAATAGACAAGAAATAACGATTATCACCATGGGTGGGTTCCTTAGAGGGACCCTAAACATCAGCATGCACATAGTCAAGAATACAGGATGACATGGAGGGATTTGGGGAAGGTTTAGCAGGAAAATGCACACGATGCTGCTTACCTAACACATAGTCATCACAGAATTTCAAATTATCAAGTTTATCATGTAGAATTCCTTCCCTTTTTAAAAACTCAAGTCTTTTTTTACTAATGTGACCAAAACGTTTATGACATAACGATACCTTAAAAACGACGAGGGAACCTTTCATAATTTTCATTTGCCTCTTACCCCATCTTCCTTCTAAACTCTCTTTCTCAAGTGCAGCACAAGATATGAGATTATGACTAAGATCAGGTACATACCGAACATTTTTCAAAATCAGTTTATGACCATCTTTAAAATTAAGAGAAATATTACCAAAACCCATTATCTCACATCGCTTTTCATTAGCCATAGAAACAAAACCACAACTTTCACTTTTGAAATTAGAAAAAAAAAATTTAAAAGGAGTCATATGAAACGTGCAACCAGAATCAAGTAACCATTCATGTTTGTTCATAGAAAGCACAGAGTTCACTTCACATACCACAAAGGCTTCACCATTTTCTTCCGAAACATTGCATGTTCTCTTTCATCGGATTGCCTTTCCCTATTATCTCTTTAGGCTTTCTACAATCTTTTATGTAATGACCCTTTAATCCTCAATTATAGCAATGTCGTTCTCTAGTCTTGTCATCTCTATAGTGGTTATCTCTAGGTCTAGACTTACTCATACTAGAACTTCTGTTATTAGACCTAGATCCAGAGTTTCTAAACTTATACCTACCTATTACGAAATTAACCTCATATTGGCTTTGGGTTGGTTTATTAGTCCTTATGTCCATTTTCTTGCTTTTTAAATCATTAACAATCGTTTCTAGGTTAACACTATCCCTACCATATTTTATAGCAGCTTTGATATCAGAATAGGAATCAGGAATAGCATTCAATAAGACAATAGGACAATATTCATCAATGTTGTTATCTCCTATCAATTTTATATCTTGTATCAGTTTAGTGAAATCTTTTATGTTTTTAGACAAGTCCAATTTATACATAAGGAACTTTTCAAGCAAAAAGAGTTTACTAGGAAAAGAAGTTCTTGTGTATAGATCTTCTAATTTTTTCCAGAGTTCTCTAGCAGAATTTTGTTTAACGACTTTTCTAAGTACAGAATCAAACAAATTCAGTATAATCGAAGAATATGCATACTCATTATTTTCCAACATCTTTTCTTCAGAAATATTATCAGAATACTTGCCATCTATGGCCTTGAAAACCTTTTGTTGGATCAAAATCCCTTTCACTTTATGTTGCCAAATCGAAAAATCACTTTTGCCATCGAATGGTTGAAGATTATAACCGGCCATTTAAAATTTTGAGAAATCGGTTTTTAATAGAAAAATGCGGCTTTTGAGAAAAATACTGATTTTTTAAGAAAGTTGTGTACACACAGAGTTTAGAGATTAACAGCAATTTATAGCAAATATGACCACAAATAATAACACTAGGATTAAAAAATCACAATAATCACAATAATCTCTATAATCAAAATAATCATTGTAATCACTATAATCACAGTTATATATCACAAATGGGATCAACAAATGACAGAAATAAGTATGAATCACACAGATTGCAAAATTTTCAGAGATGTTAACAGCGGATTAATGAGAAAAAATAACTCGAATTTTGAAGGCGAACAAATCGAGAAACAGATATCACAGAGATATAGTAATCGACCAGATTGCAGAAACATGTATCACAAAGATATAATAACAAGAAATATCAAGAGATCAACAGACCGAGGCTTCCAGCCTAAGTCCTGACCAGATACCCGACGTCCTCAGGGGACCGGCCAAGTGGGAGTTTAGGGGGATTTACCGCGGCTAAAATAATAACAAAAAAAATACGGAAATGAAATAGGAGGGGTTGAGAAAAGTTACCACCAGCATGAGCCGGATTTCAGAAATGAGGCTCTGATACCACTGTAGAGTGGCAACCTCAGGAACCCTATCAACTATTACAAATATATATGGAGTACGAAACTCCTTAATACAACCAATATTACAGATTATTAATGAATGAATAAATCGTAATAAAATAACAGAATTTTGAATGGTGACTCAGGTAAACCAGATCCCACGAACTCGGTCACCGAAAACTCAACGACTTACAAAGGTTCAGACCACAGCTGCACCACCACCAAGATCCTACGAAAAAACTCAAGATCACTCAGATCTTTTATCAGTATTAGCGTCACAGAGACCCACACAGAGAAACGGTTCACTCAAAACACTTTTGGCTTAGTATATTTCTGATTCAACTGATATCTTTCAACCAAAGGTAGGAGTAGGGGATCGAAGAAGGAAAAGATAAGCCACGAAGACTTTCCCAAAACCATTGATTTGGTCAGAGAAAGCTTCCATTTCCATGAGGAAGTAAAGAGAGAAACAGAATCAGAGGTTTAAGGAAAGAGGAGAGAGCAGTCGGCGCATAGAATGGAAGAAGAGAGATTAGGAATAGATTTAGGGTTAGGATAATATATATAAGGGAGTGAAACCTGGGTCGGGTCGGAGTCCATGGGTCAACCGTCGGGGTTTGGTGGGTGGGCCTCCTAAGTGGGCTTATTTATTTACAGTCTTTTGGGCCACAGAAATATAACAGTATATCTTTGTAGTGATGAATTGAATTATACCGAATCAATCAATTTTCAAATGGATCTGTTTTTACTTATACATTTAGATTCATATTGAACTCAACTCATTTGGACCCAGTCCACTTATTTGCTACCTCAAGATGAATGAGTAGGCATTGCCGCAGTATTGATAGGCATACTACCTAAGAGGAATTTCTTGGTCTCTCAAAACTTGTCTATATTATATTGTAATATGGTTTATACCTGCACATAGCGATTTGAGTCTCTATATGTCATATCGTTCATTCTGTTTGTAATTATCCCACGATTTTATCATAAAAAAATAATTCGCAAAAAGAAGAGATTTTAGAACTTATAAATCGAACAATCTCTATTTGCTATTAATGAAAGACGGGAGCGGGTACTACTCAATATCATCATCCCCGAACGCGAGTTACGGAGCACATATGGATTCATTTACATGGAGCCAAATCCTTCGTTTATTGCCGATGTGATACAAGAGTCTCCAATATCCATTTGATAATTACTTATTTTGTACTCTTTTAGTAGGCGACAGAAAAATATAAATATTTATTAATTTTGGAGACAATATATGATGTGTGTTCGAATTAGAAAAGTCTGTTTATGATCTAAACATGAATTCACAATGCTCTAAATATGCTTAGGAATCTAGTTGAGTGTCCTGCAAAAGAAGAATATATGAAATAACATCGAGAGAAGACCCCAATTATAGCCATCCGATGCTTGGAGAGAAAATATAGAGACCATAAGAACATCCAAGGTGTCAAAAGTTTTACTTGAGGGCAGAAATCACTATTATTTATACATACATCCCAAGTGACTAGTATTTATATATATGCGAAGGTGTAGAATTTCTCGTGAATTATTAATTCAAGAATGTTGGGAGATTATTATGAGTTCGTACATACCCAAATTCAAGAAGAAATCGAGACGTCTCGAATAAAGAAAGCACGATTTTGACCACATGTGATATTACTGAAAATGCTTAGGACATTTATATAAATTTCTTAGTATTGGATAGCCTTCCACATCAATATCATTGAAAACCAATAGAATTAAAAATTACAAGTATGTATTGCTTAAATAAACCAATATGGACATTATGTGCAGACAAAGCTTAAATATTACACTGATATGCCCAAAACTAAAAACCAACAAATCCAACCAGACAACATGAACAATGATGAATGCTAACCACATGTGATGATCCCATTTATGTACTTTCACTTAGGCCGTGTTTGGCTGGACAACACAGCTAATTAATATTGTAGAATAATAAGATAAAATATTTTCTAAGTAGATTATTTCTTTCTTTCTTGTAGATATACATGGATTTTTTTAATAACATTTTGAAACTAAATTAATAAAATTCTTATTTTTGTAAAGTACACTATAGCTTAAAAGAATATTAGTTTTATTTTTTTTTCATAAATAAATATTAGTCATAATATTGATAATTTTAAAAACTCAAACAATATATATTTGAATTAAAATATATTTCCAAATCTTCCATCTCTTGAATTTTTAAAAAAAATGAGAATGTGACCCTTCGACGGAGGAGTTAATAAGCTCCATTTTCTAATTTTTTAAAAATAAAAATTGTATTATTTATTTGTTTTTCTCGTTAAGGAAAAATTTTCATTTATTATTGTTTTTATAAAGAGTTAAAATGCAATTATCCTTGTAACAACATAAAAAATGCAATTAACCCCTATACAGAACGATCTTCAACTTTATGAAATTTTGCACTTTATCATTTATAACTGTTTTCAATCGAATCTTTTGTCTAAAAAACATCACATGCAATGCGTATGTAATATTCAAGGGTTATATAATGCGATATTTTTACATATACATAATATGCGATGTTTTTTAATAGAAAAAAAGAATCACATATTATAAAGTGCAAATTTCGCAAAATTGAAATGGTAAGTCGACACAAAAAATAAATTTCAATGAAAAAATGTAAAATGGGATAGTTGGAATAAAGAAATATAATTTTGGTATGTATAACTTTTTTAAAATAAAATTAATAGTATAATTTAACGTGTATATATAAAATAAAATAGAAATTATAATAAGAAATGCAATCCAAACCAAACCAAACAGAGCCTTGCAGCAGA